>NW_020170568.1:21375-68593 GCF_000524195.1 Echinococcus granulosus | reverse complement strand
GAATGTTGAAAATAATGAACTGCTGACCGCTAAAATACACTTAGATTAGTATCATGGACTGACACAAAGTATTTAATAAAGAAAAGATTTTTTTGATTCCAGGTCTCTGCAAATCTTTAGTATCATTTGTAGCATTTTTACACAAGAAAGGTAAATATTTATTGCTCCATTCGCATTTATCTGCTGTGAAAATTACAAACGTTTTAAGTAAAAATGATCAGCTTCTTTTTTACAAAGCTAAAAGTGAACACCCATAAGTCCATTTTTTTCATTTTAAAGAGGATAAAAAATTACTTTAGTCACATTTTTAATGGCTGTAATTCACTCTGAAGGATTTTCTAATCTAGTCCAAACTCATATAAAATTGCGAAGATTTTCTTACTTGTAAGCCAATGTTTAACAGAAAGTGCTGTAGGGTTTCCAAAGACCTACCTAAAATATTTCGTTAACACTTTAAAATGTATTTAAGTAGAAAGGTAATGGTTTAATATGGTAAAATTTGCTGACTTAAAGGAATGTTATCAGTCTTATCCAAGCAGGACAGTACCTGAAGCATGATGCAATTATTTGTTTATTTATGGATGATAGACTAGGAAAATCATCTCATCAGCAGCACTTACTAACCTTCGGGTCGTCGTCCTTGCTAGTCGTTGTATCATCGTCTTCACTGTCGTCCGAATCACTTCCTGAATCCTTGTAATCTTCGTTTCCATAATAGGGATATCCGTCGTAACCATTGTCAAATTGTCTTTTATATGGAAGATCTTGGTGCGTTTCTTTGTGTTCCTCAACTGCAGGGACTTCAGCGACTTCAGAGCTTTTAGCAGACTTGGCCGATAACTTATTCCCTCTATCACCGCTCTTTGGTTTCTTTTTCTTGTGACTATGACAGCATTTCGTGGCGTAGGTGCAAAAGCTTATTAAAACGAGTCCGAGAATGGCAATCAGCATAATAATCGCAGCTGCCACTGGTCCAATGATGAAAATAACCTCTCGATTAGGGTTTTCTTGAGCCTCCTTGACGCCCTTATCGCCACCTCCAATGCTTTCAGGAAAGGTTTTTAATACGTCAAGGGGTAAATCCTTTCCGGAGATCGTGAGCACTCCTTTCACGTATTTCATCAAACGATCTTGATTCATGCCAAATTCATACGTCGTTTGCTTTGAGGTTTGGTTATATGTAGGAGTAAAGAAGACATTTAGTAGACCGCCGTTGATGCATTGCAATACATAATTCAGGATGACAGTGACAGAGCTCAGCACGGAGAGTTCCATTATCCTACGTAGGGAAATCAGGCAAAATTTAGGAAAACTAAGCCTTTGAATCCTGTTTTAGGAGAGAGAAAAGTGGTAACGAATCACATTACACTACTCATATAAAAAGATAAAGATACATTAAAGCAGCTTAGTTTTCAGCATGAAGGAAATACTTTATTTGAAGTCTATGCAAAGAATAGGTATCCTGTAGAACATGCTTTCTATAGAGGGAACTTGTTACAACCACATTAAACTCTAAACGTATGAAACAGACCTATTTTATTTCCTGCTATACCATCCACGAGAAATGTCAGTTTCAATGAGTGCACTACTTGGCATCGAGATATTCTAACTCAGAGAATAATACTGCCGCTGCTGTAAATTAACACTGGGGCATGTTGATGTAGCCCACAAATATTCGTCGGGATGAAATGATTAATAGGTGAAAACATGCCGGAAACACAATAAGGTACCTAAGGCTGTTAGAGCCAGACTTCAATGTTACGATGGCCATCATTGGCCCTTACATTAGGTGCCTGCAACATTGAAATTTTTACAATCATTTTCGCCCGACTTGCCATCGGCCTATTCTTTCAGTCTGTTAGCGTTTGAAACTTAAGCTGTATTTGTTAATTTTATTTCAGACTTCTCAAGTCTTTAGTATAATACCCCTCTGAGAGTCATCAAAACAAGTTACTTTAAGGCTCTTTTTTTGGGCTTTAATCACAGGGAAAATTTCAATCGCAAGAGGTTTTGGAAGCAAAATAGCGAGATTTTTGGTATTTGACCTACACAAGCGCTTGAGTGCAAGGTTTGGAAGCCACATCCGAAGTTATGGATATCACTTGCGATCTTCCTTTTAATTAAGGATGGGTCTTTATGGACATTTATACTTAAAAAATATCAAATCTCCATGTGTGCAAGATATTTTATGTGAGCTTTGTCAAAATCTGGTTGAAATGTAGCCGTAAAAATTTTACTCAGATGATGCGTCGCTTAAATGAAGGTTATCTTTGTTCAACAACAAAGGTGCATATTAAGGTCATTTTAAGGTCCTAACCAATCCTTTTTTACTCCCGAATGACTTGAGTTAATTAACTTTCAGATAAAAATTTTCAACATGACCTCATTTACCCAGAATAGTGTTTAACTATGTACACCATAATAAAACAAAAGTGCGATCTTGGTTTGAATGAAAACTTGAGAATATGCATAAAAATGGCAAATTTCTGAAATACCAAGCTTGAGGATATTCATGTTCACCAAAATAAAGTGTACCGCGAACTTACCTGAGCTAAGCGGTGAATTGGATGATCCAGTAAATAAGACGATTTAGCAAGATGAAAGCAGTATTATGCTCATCGGCTTTGCGCTACTATGGAAGAAGATTGGTACGAATGTGCTTTTACACCCGCACTTCAATCATTGCGGTGTGGTGGCTGAAGTAGCCACTTCATTGATTAGAACCAGTTCTGCACCGCTCATGGATTGCCGAATTCACACGTGAAATTTATGTGACACTGCATATTACTTGAGAAAGTAGGATTAATGTTCCGATTGCCTTGAGACTACGTCGTACTGCAGTTCATCATTATTTATAACTGTGATCAAATAACATACAGACTACATAGGGTATGGTGATAAATAACTTTATTGTATTTTATTCCATTTTAATTATAAGCCCACCTTTTAAAATGCCAGACATTAGGACATGTTAATTGTAGACTTTCTAAATTTCATTGGTACTACTATTTATTACTTTAAGATAACCAATGAAGTTTTTCTGAGGATGACTCTATTTTGAGTTTTTAAAAAGGGCACTTGCATGTTTTACCAGGGTCATTCAAATTAGTCAAAGGAGAAGTCGGGACGGTAATTTTCCCAGATGCGACACTTGTGAATGATTTTGGGGCATTCGGATACTTCACTAGGAACGGTCAGAATGGATTGCAGATGGAAAAGAGAGCACGATGAAGCCATCAAAGGTCTGAAGCAAATGATTAAATCCCCACCAATTCTAGTATTACTTCATGTCAGACCGGATACCTCTCCAATCTTTCTGGGCACCGACGCTAGCGATATCGCTGTGGGTGGTGTGCTCTCACCATAATTTGAAAAACGTTGGGAATGCATCATTACTTACTCGGGCGCCAAACTCGTTAAGCAGGTAAAAGAGATTGGTGCTACCAAAAGCAAACTCTTTAGCGGTCCGACATTTTAGACATTACCTGATAGCCGGTTAACTCATAGTGAGAACAGATAATCAGGCAGGTCAAAAATAGCCAGAGATAGACCCCTTAGTGGTGGGTTGGTACAAAAAAACTTACAGCATTATGATTTCATAGTACAATGTACATTATAATGAAGCTGTATTACTTCACAGACCAGACATAGTACAAACCGGTGGTGTTTCTGTGAATGTCACAAGTTTGAAAAATCAAAAAAATTCGCAAAGCACTAATCCTGATAGGCCTCCAGCAATCGAAGGGCTCCTCACACCCTCCTACTAAGCATCATCAAGAGAGATGTTATCAGTCATGGTGGTAAGATTGTTTATAACAGGAGTAGTCAAAATTAAAATCACAGCACCTGCTGTCCTAGTGACTTCAGGTCCATTAGAACAACTAATACGTCTTAATTTATGTAACCAATCGGGCCAAGTAGGAGAAGATGCTAGACACCTCGAGCTGATGGTAGTGATAAGCTTTTGATGCCCTAGATTTGAGCACTTTCTGCCAGATTTGGGTTATTTGAGACAAATCTAAAAGACCTCACCTCACAGCGATTGCCCTGCTTTAGCCTATGCCCACAGGGTTCCTAAGGCAGAAAGTAGGCATGGAAATTTTTCGACACTACCAGCTACAGAGGGGAAAGTGATACAGACTTTTAACCGTAGACTATTTCAAAAAGTGTCCGAGGCAGAAGTCTACTGCACCCAAGCTAATGAAACAGTTACGTCTGGTTTCTTCATTTGGTTAATTCGTCAAAACTGGGATCCTGACTCTGTGTATAGCAATTAAGGTATCAAATGTGGCAGTCCACTTGGACTGCACTTTGTAAAACTTTTGGACTTGTAAAGACCCACGTCACAGGTCATTTGTAGGGTGATTACCAGACAGAAGGAACAGGCCGTCCTAGAACTAAGTTGTGTGGAGCTTATGCCAAGATCGTTCAGCTTTAAAAAAAATTTAGCAGTTAGTCTATTTGATCCTGAGTATCTTTATGTATATTCTTGCCAGACAAATTTTTATCCACGTTGGCGAACACCCATCCGTATTCTACATAGGACAAAAGACGAGACATTAAGAGAAGCCGGCTTAAAGTCTATCATGAAGGAGTCCTAGGGCAGTTCTGTTACGGATTCACTTTAACCCCAGAGTATGACGCAAATCCCGCCACTCTAGAAGCAAAGATGCATTCCAAGTGATACTGATTATTTCATTAACAACTTGGTCTACAGTAGCGGGTGTGTACAACCGATAGCGATCCATCGAAATAAATTATATTCTTGTAAAGGTACACCACCAGTTGGATACGGGGGGGGCGATTGAAACGGTAACTAAGGGTAGAAGTCGACCAAAAGTGGCGTGCGAGGAAACAAGCTCTAGGAGGAGCAATGGGGATAATGCTTAAAACGACGGAGGAACTAGGTAACTCATACTTATTTGAATACGCTTTTCGGTTGGTGGTAGATCAGCCTCATAAACAAGAAGGCGTTTTTAATCCTTAAGGAAGAGACAAACCTTAAATTCTCGCAGAGCTTAAATCGGCTGCACAATTCCACTTTTCTAAGCTACATAGTGCCTACATCTAACCAACCTTCTCTATTCGAGAGTTTAAAGTGGGAGGTGGGAGAGGAATTTCGAGAAAACTATAATAACTTTGTAAGCATCATTAGGCACCGCTTGACAAAACAGACTGATGCGAGACGGGCAGCAGAATTGGTAGTAGCAGTGGCAAATACCTTTACCTCACGTTCCGCATTTGAGCCAGTGGTGAAACACGCAGAGAAGTAGATAAATCAAAATAGGTAATAAAGTATCTGTACATTGAATTTTGAGTAAAATTTGAAGATTTGGTGCTTCTCTGTCCGTCAAAAGCCCAAAAATATTTCTTATGTATGGTTAGATTCGATAAAGAGTAGTAGGAAATTAAAATAAGGCCAAAAGAAAAAGGATTAGCTTTATAAGTCGGGTGTTTTATCTCTTTAGTACCTCTTTCTGGTAAAGCAAATATTGCATATAATTTTAAAGGTTTAGCACATTTCCTCAACTGCGGGAGACATTTTTTCTTTGGATTTACACAATTTTCTTTCCCGTTCCGCAGGCAACTTCAATTTTCCAAGGTAATAGCCCACGTGATGTCGTGAGAGGAATAACTCGCATGATGAGACTAGGTTTACCAACACCTCTTCTATGCACCGTTAAATGTCGGTAAATGATGCTAATGGATGCATGGAGAAGCGGGATTATCCAAAACGATGAATAACGCAAAGTTGATTGAAATAAAACATGCAGCCGTACTTGGTGAAGATTATTGCTGGAAAGACGATGACGGACAAGAAAATGGGGATAAAACGATTATGGAGTAGTGGAATATATGCAAGTGTGGAAGGAAACGTGGAAGGGGCTGGAAACTGGCCTCTAGATGAATTTACTATTCCGATCTAATCGCCACATCCAGTACCAGTTAAAACACATTTTTGGGATTTGCATCAAACCAAAAAGATGGATAACCGCAAGTCGGAAGATTAATTTGGAACCCCATATTTTCTCCAGACAATTCATTTGAAACAAGGTGAGAGTTAAGGTTGAAGAACCTCAATCCCGCACCAATGAATGAAAGCATTAAAATCTTACATCTATTTATTTATTTCACCAAATCGGATCCCTAGGACAAGTTAGACTGTAAATTTTGAAGTGATGCCGATGTATATTGCGCACTGCCACTTCAACTGTCTCACATGGTAAAAGTATAAGGAGAACATGGGATATTTTGACCCTGTCTTCTAGTTGAACCTTTTCCAAACACCCATTTGTGCGGATCTCATTCAAGTGTGTCAGTTAACGGATCATTTAATCTTCTAATTTTAAGGTAGAATTTTAAAATGAGTTTTACATGCGCAGTTCTCAAATCGAATGATTTCTGGGCTCTACTTGACCAAATAACTTTTTACTACTTGACACCGAATACATGGGAGTCTCTGTGCCTACGGTGATTATCATGACATTGTGGACGTAAAGATTCCCGACCAAATACTGGTTTTTGGCAACAAAAGAAAGTCAACTGAATGCGTCACATGTTGCATAGCAACTTGGTCACATCGGGTAAAGAATAAATCAAGCAGAGAAAGTAGAGTAACGGATTTAATTATTAAAAAGAACTGCAGTACAAATAAAATCCCCGATTAAATATCATGGTCAGAGATCTGGTGCTGTGACTCCTCTTCTTTCGTATCTGCTTTCAGTTTTTCTTCATCTTGTTTTGCCTCTATTCCCTCTTCTTCGTGCCGCTCTTGCTCTTGTTCTTGTTCTCCTTCCTGTTCCTTTTGTTCCTCGTAAAATTTAGATTGTGAATATCGCCTGCCACTCCTCGGCAGCGGCACAGGCTGATAACTGGAAGCTTCATGCTCCGAATTGTCATCACTTTCCGGGATTGAACCACTTAATCCCGAGAGTTCAGCAAACTTAAAGTCCCCAAGATCGAATCCACGTCGATCGGTATACTCGTAGATGGCTGGAATAGGTGCTGTCAGTCGGAAATTTTGCTGTTGCTGTGCCTGACCGGGAGGTATTTGGTAGTAGGGTGACGATGAGCTTTGCGTAGTTTGTGGCGCAGCATACCTGCCAGATGGCATGGAGACATATCGATTCTGTGAAGGTGAGGTGTGTGGTTGATATTGCTTGTAGTGGAGTCGTCGGAAGTGATGCGATTGTACAAAACCGAGGTAATATACATTAAAGCAAAGCAATGTTGTGATAATCACCGCAATTGCCAGTGTGTAGAACCAAGTGAACAGTCGGGCGACCTAAAAACGCGACGCATATTTCTGAGAGTGGTGAAAGATATAAAAGTGGAGTGTTAAGCTCTGAGAAAGAACTTGGTGCGTCTAATGAAGATTACCAAAAAATGGATTTAGATGTTTCGTAGACCATCTCCAAGAAAGGAGAAATAACGTGACAAGGCTTTTGAAGATCTCAACCTGTTATCATTGAGAGTGCAATAACACGGAAGTTTTTTCAACTGCATGACCATTGCCACCCTGTGCACTATTCCCACCAATGACGTCCTTCATTACCACAATTCCAACACCGCTGTCGTTTTGCATCATCACACAAATGGTTATGTATTACGTAATTGCGTAGGTTTTTAATGATGAAAGTAATTTTAATGTCGGTTGCATCGTAGTTTCTGACGCCGCCGCAAACTTCTACGACAATCCAATTGCCGAGTGCTCACTGACTCGTGACCAACCGTCGATTGTAAACTTTTGCTTGCTGACAATCAATGTTTAATAACTAACACTAAAAATTAAGTCAGACACCTTTTGTTGCCAATCGTTTTCTTCATATATTAGCTCTAAATGCTCAAATATGTTTCAGAAGAACAAACCGCTTTAACCACCATTTGCACCAATATACCGATATACCAGGTACCTAAATAAGCATGCTTGGTCTCCAACATCCAAAGTTAAACAATCACTTGAAGGTACTTGGAAAAGCTAGACATCAGAATAATCATCACTGCCACCGATAGTCAAAAGCCAGCCACGAATTCCGCCTATATCCCACATGAACCCTCTGTTCCACTACACATGACATTGTCTGATCACCTTTCTTCTGCCTACCTAAGGTACGAAATTCCTTACGGGTAAGTCATGCAGTATGAAGCATGAGATCATATGCAACCTTTGAGAATACTAGTAGTACTTTCTTCCCACTGGCTAAATAGTGGAATGGATTTGGTAGGAATTGGATAGATTGAGGATAACTAGTGGTTTGATTGTTCTCTTAACAGGGTTTGGGTTGAAATAAGCATTTCTTATCATAGATCAGTCAGTCATCCAGCTAGCCATCCGGTCAGCAAATAATCTGATGTTGGTATTCTTTGGATTTACAGAAATAAATAGAAAGTAAATAGATCAACTTCCATGCTCCTTACCATCAGTTAGTAAACGGTGTGTAAGCCGGATCCGTCTACTTCATTGCTCTCACGAGTTTCCCATTAGACAAAAGCGTGGTCCACCTGTTTTATCTTTTTATGTTAAATGTAAGTAGACTTAACCCGATTTCACGCATCGATCCTTAAAAGATCCATTACTAGAATTATATCTCTTACTTGAACAATTTGTGAGCCTTATAGAGCGGGCTAAGCATATCACACCATCTTCAAATTCCGCACTACGCCCATTGGGAGGAGCTACTCCTAGTCAAGTAGAAAAGATAAAACCACGATTTTTTAACGAATTGATTAAATGGCCCTCTATAAAATGGAAACTGTGTCAATTAATCTGGAGCAAATGCAGTAAAATATGCCCTTCTGAACCTTAGTGAGTTCTTCATTGCGTTGATCGGATAAGGGAACCACTGACAACAATCGCGAAAGCGGTGTTCTGAGAAGTTCGTTCCTTTGCCAGATAATTAATTTGAAGACTTGAGAGAATTTTTGAGTAGAACTAAGCTATACAAATCACTACAAATTGCCATATTTGGATAATATCACACAAAGAAGAAGTATCCTTGATTTGAGTAAATTGCTTCATTTTTAGAAACGAATCCTTCCTATTGCAAATGAAGACGCCATCCACTGAGCACGAGTTCCGCGTTGTCAGCACCTTGCAGTAAAGTAAATCAAGGTGATTGGCGTCACATTCAAACCTTTTACTGTTTAACACGCTGAGCTGTCATGTTCTCTTCAAACAAATCGGAGTACTAAGATTAAAACTTTGTGGATGAGCTGTCAGTACCAGTTATTTTAACATCTATACTAGACGCTGGATATTATCCCTCCGTGAGTGCAAGGCGTATCTGACCGCCAAAAAGAGGAAATAGCAATAGGCTATGGTCATCGTTAAGTGAAATGGAAAGAAAGTAGCAAAACAGAGCAATTAGTGAAGATCTAGTAATTTTCCTGGAGGAAATTCCTCAGACAGATTTTAAGTCTATATTCCACTTTACTTCATTCATTCATTTGCTAGCTCCCCGATTTAGTTATCAATATGACAAAACAGGAAGTGAACAAACACGTTACAAAGAAGTGCTTAACTTCCTTTTAGCAATGAATCAATCTTTATCTAGGTGGTTCATTCTCCTCGAGGTTGAAATGGTTGCGTTCGTTTCAAGTACGATCTTTTTGGGGCCCCGACATATGGAGTGCCCAGAGAAAATACTGTGCTCGCAATAGTGTGAATGCAAGCCAGAGGTTCTACCTTAGCTTTAAAAGCACTCAATGTTAAGCTACAAATAAGTATTCTACAGTCAAGACGTGAATTTCCCCTTTCAGCATAAGAGGGGTATTTTTAGACAGCTACAAGCGAATTTCATCGACCGTCGAGGCAATGACGCACTTAAATACAAAGCCCTCCTTCCAAATGTTGGACAAGCTACGCAGAGGAAGATACCAACGACACGGACACTTGGGGTCACAGTTAGTCGGAGTCCATTAACATGCCCTCGACCAGTTTCAGAAAGATGTGGCGCGCCAATCGTTTTATCGTGGAGTTACAAATGTGTGAGATGCATTCTTTAACAGTCTGGGATTACTGAATGGACCGCATAATGACGCAAATGGATTGGTCAAGCTTGAATATTCAAAGCAGGTGTAGAGGGTCCAGAGGCTGAGGATAATCGTGTTCTGGTTTTTGAGCAGTGTCGGTGGTGCAGGGGGTGGTAAGATAACTGAGCTGTGTTGGCTAATTTTATTCTGAGTCAGACCCTAACACTGACCCTCTTAAATGGAATATTTGATAGCCATGCTCACAAATAGAAGACAGGCGTCAAGAAAACATTTTGCATCTTTTGGAATCAGAAATGGAGTTAATTGGGCGGTGTTGCTGTTTTGTGGTTCTCAAAAGGGTTATTGGATTATGCACTTCACCACCCGAATCACCTTCTCTGAACAAACGCTAATTGTTGCACCACCTTGCAAGAAACGACCTAGAGACACATGTGATGAAGTCGCACAACTACTACGCGGTGCAGCACGCAATACAACCACTTAGATACTTGAAAATTTCACCCGAAATTTGTTATTTACAAGTTGTTGTAGTTCAATCTCCAGTGTTATTCGTCGTCAAAGCTCGTAGAAGATGAACAGCTAAAAGATGTTAAAAGAAACTTTAAGATTTCCTACCCACAGACGTACCCCCCCATTTTGTCGGCAGACCATGGTCAACAGAGCATCGGAGGCTGCGTATAGTTGAGAACAAGGAAAGAGACCTTGCACAAATGTCTCGATCACTGAAGTGAGATTGACATTAAGATCCACCTTGAACGCATTTACCAACTGCCAATAGACTTGAGATACTGGAGCAAGGAGGGCTGTATTATTGTTGAAAATCTAAAAGTTGAGAAAAAAGAAACTTTGATTTATTTGCATTCGCGTCGCAGGCATTTCGAAGCATAATTAAACTTGGGTGAGAACTAAGGGGCTTTGAATTTACTCGATGCTAAAGAGTTGCGTGGCTTAAAATTGAATTCGTGCTCCTCACCACGGTCGAAAATGCTTTTTCCAAGATAAATAAAGAAAATTCATTACCCTTAGTTGATCCTGGATTCGTCAATATGGGACGCATAACGTAAAAGAGAGATCGCTATAGCTAACTAATGACTGGTATAATACTCTCCGGTTTGATAATTTGGAGTTAGGCATTAGTAATGTGGGATAATATTGCTGGAAAATAAGAATAGTGAGGAACAGCACCGATAATCTAAGTCAAAAGATTGACGAACGAGATCACGCATCTGGCCAAACATGCTTTAAGACCATGCTTAATCTTTTGGCTTCTACCCTCTAGCTCTTCCGACCTTGCATGTTTGGTGTCCAGTCGGGGGAAGCACCAAAATGTAAAAGTAAGCCATTAATGGTTAGTAGCAAGGATGAAAATACAGGTGATGATGTAGAAGACACGTAATAATCCTAGACAAAATTCCTTCTAAAAAGGTGAAGTACAGGGAGCTACTTCTATAAAGTAATGGAACGGTTCTTGAATGCACAGTTTAACATTCTTGAAAGAAAAAAGTATGGCAATAATTTGGTTGTTGTTCCACGATCATTGTACTTTTGCCCGGTGATATGGTCTTTGGGCCACTCTCTCCGCAGGCAGTAAACATTCTATCCTAGGCTGGGAGTGCTTCATTGGCGGCAGCGGAAAGGACAACTACCCTGATTTCGATTACTGAATGGTAAACCTCAACGTGACGGAAGAAAGGCTTATGTTGCCATGGAAGAATCCGTGATGACCTCTAACAAAAGGGTTGAAAATTACGTCCACCTGCAAATACCCAAGTCCTGCGTTCTATAAGAGTGTTATAAGTAGATGAAGCGACGCTAGCCGTGAAAAATCTGGAAGGTTTCATTACGAGAAGTCTACGGTACTTGTATGAAGATGTCAATGAAGTGACTACAAGATACTTTCATTACATCTACCTGCCAAAAAGAATATAGACAAACATGTCGCTGGGCTACACTGAAGCGGTAACGAAGTGGCAAGGAGGAACAAACGCGAAATTTTATACTCAGGTAAATATTTCATACACCGTCTTTGATAAATAACTCTGCATTTAACCGGTGTTCCTATGACCAGCGATGGACATACGCAATGGTTCGCACATTCCTTCTTCCCAAATGGGTCCAGATTCAATGGAATTGCCAGGAAGGATCAGTGGTATTGCGATCAAATATCTTCTCAATCACGCGCGAATTTGACGACTGGTGCGATTGGTTCGTGGGTGTTTATCTTACAGCATCAATTGCGTTGCGATGCCCGACACAAGAATTTGACTAAGGGGAGTGTTAGGGACGGCGCCCAAAGAAACAGCAAAGATGCGTCATGCTTTGTTTTTTCAAATCTTGGCTTTAATTATATGGGTGCTGAAGGCCAAAGCTATTGTACGTAGCCTGATGGTATAGTCTCCAAGCCATACCAGCAGCCCCAGCCCTTCTGAACGTCGATATCACGTAATCTGTCCAAATATTACTCCATTCATCTCTAAGGGAGTCTTGAAGTGCAGCAGTATTCTTTGCAGATGCTTCACGCAAGTTGTTATCGCACGAAATTTGTTGACAGTAATCTAACAGTAAAAGGTAAGACTGTATTTTACTCTCTTTAAGCCGTAACCTTCTGAGAGATCCTAGTTTAACAACAGAGTCCACTTCGAGATGGTTCATACCTTTATACCATGAGCTTTTAAAATTTCACGCAGAAGTGTAAGAAAAATCCAAGAAGACATTTTAAAAATGAATTTAATGTCCTGAATTTGGTTCTGCACAAAATTCAGCTTATCCGGTAAACAATTGGAAAAGATAATTTTGAAACGGCATTATCACCATTTCTGGTTACGTATTCCCTAAAAGTAGTAGCCACTTTGAACAACCATTTTTTGTAGTAGACTTTTTTTCTCAATTTTTTGTGAAAAAGAATGCTTAAGGCTCTACTAGAGGCTGTGCTAAAGGGGACTTAAAAAACTGATGCATTGTGGGTTAATCTAAAACTGCTCTTGATACGTTGGCCGCCGCTACATGGGAGACATTTAGCCAGGGAAAACAAATTCCACTGTTGAATAAAAAGAGCTGCTAATATTTTTGCTTTTTCTTATTTAAAATACAAAAACGAGCTAAATGCTAGGTCTCGAAACGTTAGTTAGGCATGAAGAGTTTATATCACAAGCATGCAAGCCGACTGAATTTGATCTCTGCAGGTGCCTAAGGCTTTCGCAAATCCAACATAGAGGTAAATCAACTCGGCTTCTCGTAATTCTATGTGGATGTAGGAAAGTGGGAAGCTTTTTGAGACCATCAAGTCCATTTATTATGGATTTTATAAATATTCGTCTTGCAGTATCGGCCATGCAATGGACTCCTAATCATTTTGAATGCATTTGGACAAGACCTAGAATCAAAGCCGGGACCTAGATGCCGGCGTACCTTACCTGAAACTACCATCATCACTATTCGTCTTCTCATTTATAATTTAGACAACAACACTGTTAACAGGCTAGACGCCGTCTTTAATTTACTGCTGGGCCATGCAGTGCTTAAAATGAAACCAAACAAAATTTAAGGAAAAATAAGGTACAATCCGTGCTTAACCTACCACTTTAGTAGCGTTAATACCACCAACAAGGTAAGTTACACCGACAGTAAGATTGCGGCGAGTCTGAACGGCAATGAAGGCATCTCGCAAAAGCTTGACTTTGGCTTTCACTGCAATCAACTCCTTCAAACTTAAGCGGATCTGGCCTACAACCCTCTCCAGAACCTGACCCACAGACAAGCCCAGTCTGCGTATTTTTCGAACAAGGTCCTCAAGGTCGTCTGCAAAACTGGTTAAGTTTTGTTGTGGCAATCGGCTTGGCGAAAGCTCATCGATGGAGGACTGGAAGTAGATAAGTTGACATCTGTAAGCACATTCAAAAGGAGACAGTGGGTTGTAGGTAGTCCTACCTGATAGTTAATGTTGTCGAAGTACTGGGTCAGATTCTGCGCCGTGATCACGATTTTATCCAAGTCCTTTGGAATGAGACTAGCCAAATTCAGTTTGATGATCTCATTTTTAATTGTGCTGAAATAGATGCGGTACTTATTACTGCAAGTACCATATCAGCTATCGCAGATAAAACATTCGATACTTGACAGTCCCTTTCATTCATTGTGGATAATATTATCAGGATTTATATTGTCACAACCAATCCATGCAAGAAAAGGTGAAAAATTCAGGATAACTCCTTTCCAACCCGTGCAACCACTTACTTCTCCCCATTATTAATTTTATCTGTCACCTCCTTGGTACTTAAGAGGGCAGATATGTTGATTAAAGACCTCCATCCAACAGCTCCCAGGAGTCCCATCTGGGCACTACGTGTTTCTCTTCCACAGAGTACTGTTGTAGCGTTGATGATATTTGTGGGTGGCGGGAGTACGAGAAACCCATTAACCGAGCCTCTCATCAAAGTTTGCACTTGTCTTACCACTGATAGCCACAATTCAGAAGCCACAAAGGAGTTGAGCACGTAATCCGACTGCCCAACTCCACGCTGGTCCGTTAGGTAAGCACAACCATCGCTGACAAGGAGGACGCAGGTAGGTAGGGCAATGATAATGAAAATACTGGCCACAGTGAGGAAGACGGTGAAGAGGACGGCGTGAATGAGGCTGCAACGATTGCTGCAGACGTGTGATGAGGTGATAGCAACATTGCCATCTGAAGGAGATAAGGGCAGTCACGTTGACATTGAATGTGCAATTCAACACACATCTTCCAAAATCTTTTTTAATGCTAGTAAGACACCCGACGTGAATGCAGTCGGAGGATAAGCAAGTTGATTGTGCATTGGACTGGGTGGATCTTATCAGTCTCCAATGATTTGGGGAGCTACTTATGTGATGGGGGGTAATACTCATTTCACCCATATCAAGTCTCACGGGTCCTCTTACCTTCATTCTAAGAAAGAAACCCATTCTAAATAAAAAATCTCAGTTCTACAAGTTTGGAGAGGTGATTCTTCTGTCCTATCATCTTTCGTCTCTACCTTATTCGATTTTATCTTACTAAGCAGCTTTCTTCGATGGAGAAGACCAGAACAAATGTTCATCCAAATCAACGAGATCCTTAATCTAAACTAATGGAACACAAAAAGAGTCTAAACGAGGTTGTCATTCCAGATTGTGATTTCAGAGAACCCGCATTTCAAAGCGGAATGGCGAGTGACTGGTAGCTTCATTTATCGGCGTAAAGCATTTCGCAGATTGTCTGTGGAGTAAAATTTAGTTTAGTCTCATATTCGGACACGCGAACCTCTTCAGTCTTCCCTGGCTCGGCTATTACTCCTGCAGCATGGCATTATGGTCGTGTAATCCATTCTGGCAGGGTAGTTTTGGGGCTTTTGCATACAACTAACGCCTTAGAAAATAGCTATTAAGAATGCTCATAAACAGATCTGAAAGTTAACGGAGGTGCAGTTTTAACAGCACAACTCATAATTCAGTCAGCACTTTTGTCTTGAAGACGGAATCCAAGTAGCTCGATGCTTACTAGGAAACGAACACATAATATTTGCTGAATTATTCTTAGGCAACAGCTTTTCCAAAAATAAAAGCAACAGACAATAGTACAAACAACTCGGGCAAAAGCTTGGCGGTTTCGAATGCCCCAACTTTGCCTCTACATTATTTTTGAAATTGGGAAATAATGGTAGACTAGAGTGAGCCAGAACTCACCCATATAGAAGAGTTTTGTATTCTTAGCCTCCAGGACGTAGAGCACTGCAATGATTAAATATGCAAGAAGGATACCCAGAAAGATAGTAATCGGTATGTAGACCATGGCATATATATAGGGTCGAACAGTTCCGATGCCTTGCTCCACCTGTCCGGTAAGTTTAGTAAAAGTGACATTTAACGCCGTAGTTTCGTTTGCCACAGCGTTCCAAACTTGAATAAGCGAAGAAAAGAAGGAATGGAGGTCAAGTAAGGTGGCAACTTTGGCGAGAATTTGATCTTTAACCTCGAGGATCTTTGAAGTGAACTGACTAAATTGATCAAGGATCGCGGAGAGGTCTATTCCCAGCTGGGTGAAGACGAAATTCAACACTGCAGGCGGGTCAACTTTGATTGCGGAGGCGTTGAATTGAAGCAGGAGGATTGAAGTGCGGTTCTGAGAAAGTGGGAAGATTTGCCAACTTGAATTTGATTTTGACAAAATCACTCTGTAAATAAGCTACAATGACATGGTTCGTCAAACCTTACTCTGGCATTCTAATTGACAAGTTAGCGTACAATTTGGTAGAAGATTGAGTCAATTTTGAGCAGTGAGAGGCCTAACAATTCGTTATTTTTTTTGCTAGATTAGAAGGCACTTACAAAGATCATTTTACGAATAATTCTAAATTTAAACAAATTTAAAGACTGGAGCTTAACAAAAATTTCCACTTTTATTCTAAGCAAAGTGATCCCCTAATTCTGAGGTTTGTTCGAATTAGTTGTGTAAGCTGGAAACCGTCGCTAATTTCTCAATTTCGATTTGGTAAAAGTTAACCATGAAGCCCCAAATGTTTGCGAAATGTAGCTTGAACAATCCAGACACTTCATCTGACTGTAATCTGCCAAGAAACACAATGAGTGGGCATTTGGATGAGTATAAGATGGCCGAGAAGCTCCCCCTGTTTTCAACATAGCTTGCGGCAATTAATTCTTTAACTATTGGGAGATTTGTAAAGTAGAAGGTATCTGTCATTAACCAGCTATCCCTTGCTCTACGTCAAACGACATATCATACGGCTGCTTTAGTTTGTTCCACTGCACGTCAACAATTGTGATTACTCCTGGCGCAAACACTGGTAAGGATTGTGACAGCTTTTTAAGAACAGTAGGGAAATGACGCTCTTTCGAATAATTGTTCTTTCAAAGCAGATGCTGTTGTTAAAAGGCACGTGACCAAAAGTGGAGGCAATAACCGTCCCACCGAAATTCCATTTTTTGGGTAATTTGAGAGCCATACAAATGGGTGACAAAGCCCCTCACGTCGTATTGGTCAATACAATGAACTGTTTTAACTGTTGAATGCCTGCCAAAGTCCGTATACATTAGGCAAAGGTAGACGTCAGTCCATCAATGAGTTGCTCCGTGTTGTTTTCTACTACTTTTCTGTTGTTCTGAGCTTTCGCATTATTACATGTCGGTTGAATAAATCTCAAATGACTCCAGTCTGTCTGCTTCACGGACGGGGTTTGGCCAGGTGTCAAAAGTTAGCTTACCCCAGTTTTTTGAATTAAATGTGATGAAGGTGCAATGTGTGGGAGCAGAATGTAAGGCAGACAAATGGTTGGAGTAAACAACGCAATGTATTGTGGTAAGAGAGAGTATTGGGAGTAAATACGTTAGCAAATAATCATTCCCGTTTTAGAGATCTAGAAGTTTCTTTTTGCAATTTAATTGTATAAACCTAGAACATTCCCAATTTGGGATCTCGTGGAGTTCACCTCACGGTCCAACATAATTTGGGAACACTCGATGTGCACTTCTAATCACGGTAAGTTCAAGGTCATCCAAACTACTATCAGCGCGTGAGAGTGGAACCTCTGTTTCCGGTAGGCCAACCAGGAATCACATGCACCCACGCCTTACCCCTCTTGCTTTCGCATACGCGTCGGCGGTTAAAGCCGTCCACATTGAAGTCTTTGTTACATGGAACTCGGATTGGGTGCTCAACAGAACCCAAGCTAGCCACCTACTGAGCTGTGAGGGCTATGAAGTAAACGGATTCCGCCCACTTTTCAGTCATTAACAGATGGTAAGAAGTGTGAAAGATTATCTATTTGCTTTTCATTTCTATCCCGTAAATGTTGGAGTGTTTGCTAACCGACCGACTGTCTAGTTGGCTTGTGAGGAGAAGTTATTCGTATCCCAAAGTTCGTTAAACGAACTAACATATAATGATTCAAATGACCCATTACCTCACTTTTCTAAGACAGCCACCACCTTGCCACTGGGAGACCTTGAGTGCTTAGCATGTGATGAGATCAAATGTATTTCCCATTGAAGATCAAACGACAATAACGGAAAAGGTCCAAGCACTTAGTAATTTGGAATGCGAGGGAGATATTGCACCACCTTTATCCGCATTCACCTCAAATAACTCCAAGGGACAATTGTGATTTTTTCTTTGCTTTCAGATAGTTAGAGAACAAGAGTTCAACGAAGAAGAGGATGGCTAGTAACAGGTCTTTGTTTTAGCTAGAAAGGATTGTAGATTGCAATGATGGCGAATTCTAACTGATTCGATTGCCTTTTATCCATTTTCAAATGTTATTTTATATCCTTAGTAGGTGCGGGCAACTGTGCTCCAATAAAAGGTGACGGTTTCTTAAAAAAATCTTCTACCTAATTTTAACAGGTGGCAATTCCATCTTAGCCAAGTATATGTCTGGTGATGATACAAAGTTGTATTGCTTTAACTTCTGTAATTCTATTTAGGAACTAGTAATTACGTCGCTTAAGGGCACAGTGAATAATTAAACGTTACTCTGCAAACCAGGCTTCAAAATTTCTGAAATCAAGGATGTTAAGGTGTTAAAAGTCAATTACCTTATTATTAATTACTACTTTAGACAAAAGTAATTTATGTTTATTTGATAATTTTGCTCCAAATTATCAGACATACCTGAAGACTGGTGCATAGTGCTGCTATTTCAACTCCCAGGTTGATTGTACACGCGTTTTTAAGATCGGCCACAATAAGGTCATGATGGACCTTAAACTGACCAACCAGATTGGAGATATCCGAGCTGACCTTTTGATTGTTCAATCGAATACTCTCCATATTGGCTTTGACAACATTCAAGGCACTTTGTAAGTGGTTTCCAGTCTGTACAAGCTGTTGAACGCCATACTTCTCCAGTAAACTGTCTACCGCAACTGCTACGCGACCTTCCAAAAGAGTCTGAGAAAAAATATTTTAATCGTTTTGTGAGTTGGCTGATGCCTAAGACGCGAAGGGGCTTAAAGTAATTGGCACAATTATGCGATTCCGAACTTGATGTAACCTAGGCACTGATTTTAATATGGTGTGAGGTAGCTTACAAAGCACCTAAACGCAAGTCCCAGATAATTAGTACTGAAAGCAACTAAGAGGAGACTGATAAATATCCATGATAAATTGCTAATGGGTGCTTACTATGAAGGCCAAAGGCGAAATTTTTCAAACTCTCGCTAAAAGTAAAGTTATTTGCCATCAAAAATAGTGTTAACTTTGCTTGAGAACTGAACGAACTTCAAGGAAGCTCGTTTCATACTAAACATATGGATTAAATTGGTTGCGTAAGTAGAGATGACAAAGGAAAAAATGTTAACCTTTTCACTCTCATGTAATTTTGAACATGACTTCAGTAGCTGGGGCCTATTAGCAGGTAGTGGTAGTTGAATGGGAGCAGTATGCAACAAGAAATTAATTCCTGAAGTCTGGTTTTTTGTGAAACTTAATGTATGAAGAATACTCGGATGTAGCAATAGAGTTTGCTTGGAACACCTCGATTGGGGCCACTCCAATTAATTGTAGGAAAGCGGTGGTGCAAATTCAGTAGCGTCGCATGACAACGCTAACGTAGGACTGAACTAATCAGACAGGTCCTATTCCATAATTCGAACATTTTTAAGGGAGCGTACAGCTAGCTTCATATCAGTTATTACCAATTGTTTCATTTAATGGTATTCTAGAGGGAGACAGAAGGTACTTTGTTGTTTTTAAGCTAAAATAAAATTCCTTTTAGGTCGAAGTTTCATAGGTTACTCACAGATAAATCTAATGACCGCTTTATCAAGCTAACACTTTCTGTTGCGAAATGCAGGTGCTGGTAGGATAAATAACTGGACTTATCCATCCTTTGGAATCCCTCCAAAGTCATATGATGCCTCATAATTAATACCCCAAAAATTCAGCGTGGGATTTTCATCAGCACGCCTTTTTGTGTTGCTCAACTTGCATTACCAGAGGAAAGTTCCATTAAAAGCCATTTAAAACACAGAAATTCACTTTAACAGACCATGAAAGTTCGGCTTTTGTAATTAATTTTTTTGAGTATTGCAACCGTTACTACGCTGAAATTAGCCACAGTGATAACGTAGAACTCTGCTTGCACCCTCCGTGACGTTATTGTCCCAGCTCTTTAGTTTTCTCAGCATAAAGGCAATTCGATGATCATATGCCTTTTTAAATCTTCCGAAGCACAATGCAATCGCTCGCCATCACAACCACGGCTCCGCTTTTGCTGGCTGGAACCTACGGCCAAAATGCCATTGAAATGCGAACACCTTTTGTGGGTGGCAGGACTGAAGGAAGTTGTCACAAGAATTTGTCATATTGTTTCGCCAAATAATGAAACTGTTCACGACTCGAAAAATAACTTAGCTCCTTCATATTTCAAGTAGGGAAATGATTTAGCTGGATAAATAGACGGCATAAAAATAGGGAAAAAAAAAGCCAACTTAAAAAAACGAGGCTTCTAGATGCTACTTTGTTTTGCACCAAATGAATTAGCCACTAACGTAAATTTCCAAGTGGAATGCCATCACCGTTGAATGTTGTAGAGCCTCAATCAAAACCACAATTTAGTTCAAGTTTTCTTCACTGCCGCAGATAATCATATAAAATTTTTATTTCTGTCTGGGAGCTTATCAAAATGCACTCATATACCATTCCAACTGTCATCAGAAAAGAGCAGCTACTGAAAGAAAGGGTAATGCTTATTTAGATGGCATATTTGACAACACAGATCTTCTGCGAAACTTCTAACCTTTAGACATAGAAAAAGCTTGTGAAACATACCATGAACGTCGAGTTGACTCGAACCAAAAAGTTAGCGGTAGAGGCGTTTCCAGAGGCGGTACCGGATATCAGAAAATCGAGAGTCTGGGCAAAGACATAGTTTAGACCACCGAGCAAGTTGAAGTTGTCGGGGTTGAAGGTTGCAGGAGTGGATGTGGACCGATTTTCCGCCAGCATATCAATGACAAGGTGGCCGGTATCAAAGAGGATGCAAATCATTACCATGAGAACAAGAAGAAGCACAAAAGTGAAGACAAAAACTGCCACATGGCAGATGAGGAGCTTGTCAACGTTTTTTTCGAAGGATTTGCTCGATTTGAGGGCCTGAGTGTGGAGTTTTTCCAGGAGGTAAGGGTCATGGTGGATCTCTTTGTCTTGAGGCAACTTTAAAGCAAATATAAAAAGAGGAAATTAATAAACCCGTTGCTGCGCTAGTAGGTTCTGCTGGTTTCAAAGGTAAGTTGTGTGCAGTTGACAAAACTGGCATTGCATTTGACCAACGGGAAGGAGAATCTAGTTCTTGTTCATGATCTTAAATTTCACAAATGAAATAAATCTGGCGGGACATCTTCATTTCAATTTACCTTAGTTCACGAAGTAGCATCTGGCCCATACTGACATTCCAGGTATTTTAAAATTTCTTGACATAGTAAAGAAACCGAGTTATCAGGCAAGTATTTGGTGTTAGTACCGTTTCCAAATCTACAGTCTTCCTTGGTGCTGACCCATGTTCGAGACGTCATTTGGATGTTCTTAATCAAATTCTTAGGCTTTTAAACTCACGTGAAGCTTAACAACCAACTTGAAGAAGGACCTTCCTATCTTGTCAAGCAATGATCTTGTAAAGATGGATGACGGCATGAAACAAACTGAATTGTTGGAGATAATTTTCGTGAACCTCTGTACCATGCGTATTGAGAAAACGAGGTCTAACGGGTGTAAGGCGCGTCATACCACCCCCCAATGAAGGGAATGGCCACTTTTCCCCTAAGTCACAAGACACGATCACTATTCACATGAAGAAAAGAAGAAGCACTTACGTTCTAGTCAGTCAAAGCAATGCTTGACTAAGGAAATAATCAACTCGGAGAGGTGCTTCCAAAGGCTCCCATTAATAATGGCCTCATCAAACCGGGTTAAATGTGAATGGACGCCTTCACAGTGCCTTAGGACGAGAACTTTGATCCGACTAACACGGTTTGATAATACTGGGAAAATCTTGGAGATAATTACAAGATGATAACTCCATTAAAACAATTAGTTAGAGTATAGCTGAGGAAAATGATTAGCATGAGTGAGTGACTTTGATTTCAAGTGTTGTAATTGACTTGCTTCTATTCTAGCTGATCTCTTGATAGGGAGTTCCAACTCAAGAATTCCTTAAAACAAACCGGCTCTATGAAGTAGATTTGAAAATCTCCGCGTTTCCACTTCTGGAAGCCTATTTAAGGTAGGCATGGGTAGCAGACGTATTTCACCTAAACCATAATGTCAAATGACAGTCTTGTGTTGCATGGGATTTAAGAATGAAGAGCACTCACTTAGTCGAATCCAGCTTAGTATCTAATTAGTGTAATTTTTTCCCATTTTCATCATTAATATAAATATATTAGGTGAAACAAAGGTGTGGCTAAGCGATGGGCTGCTTTTTACTACTTAAATCTTGTTGCCATAGACACAAGGCTCAAATCCCTGTGGAGTGGTGGATTGTACCCCAGACGTATTACTTTGAAGGGGGCTTGCTACCGTAGCTACTTGTCTAAAACGGAAACAGCTGCCGTGACAATGGGGTTGCATGCTTTATACTGAGTAACTGAAAGGGTCACAGGGATAGACACCGTCTCTCCCAAAGTGGCTGATCACTTC
Organism: Echinococcus granulosus; assembly: GCF_000524195.1. Classification (NCBI taxonomy): domain Eukaryota; kingdom Metazoa; phylum Platyhelminthes; class Cestoda; order Cyclophyllidea; family Taeniidae; genus Echinococcus; species Echinococcus granulosus. The sequence goes on along the minus strand of NW_020170568.1, from coordinate 45,933 downwards.
ATCAGGGGTCTGGAGGCCAGCAGTTAGATATAGGTAAAAGAAAACACACATGTGATACATCAAAACTCTCCTTTGGGGAAGGAAATTGCCTATTTAAAAGATGGGAAAATTGTCATCAGATCACTAGCGATGTATCTTCTGTTTCGGGCTGAAAAGATTTCGTGGAATCAATTTCAGAAGGAAGTTACTAGCTAATGGCTTTAAGGCGAAGATAGAAAGCAGTGCTAAATATGAGGTGAATTCTTAATGGCACTTCCATAAATAGCCCAGACCGAACGTTAGGATTGTACAGCCAAGTCTGGTGTCACGTTACTTCGCCTTGAAGACAATAGGAAGGGGAGAGGAATAAAGAATTTCATAATGGGACTATGCCTTTAACCGTTGTTGTGGCAACATAAGTACATTTATTTATAGGTGGGTTGAATTCACGTGACACTCCCATAAAGTTTTGTAGATTCTCTCCTTTACGGATTATATCAGACTCAATGTTAGACGTTGCTTCTTTATGGTTTTGGGTAAAGTTGCTGAAATATTTACCGCGTTTTCTTGGACCGACTTTCCCACTCACATCACCGACAACTTCACCAGGCATCTACTTGACAACCCTGCCAGTTAAAAATTGTCATTGACGCTTCGAACCTTTGTGAATGTGCATTAAAGAGAAAATGAAAAACCGAAATAAAAAATGAAACAATATCCTGATTTTTCCCCGGTTTTGATCAAGTTTTTTGTGGTAAAGACTGATTGGCAGTAATTAGAGACCACAATAATCCATTTTAAATGATATAAAGGGACCTTCATGGGGAAAGAAATTCAAGCAGAGCGCATGTGAACTTTTATAACAAATGACAAATGGCAATTAGTTGCACGATTGTGAAAGAATGGGAGTTCTTTGTTCTCCAAGAGTGGATAGACGGATCTCACAGCGGATTTGAGTCGGTGTTGATAAGTATACTTAAACTTTTTCCCCTAACTCCACAAGAGAACGTCCCTTCTGGAAATTACCATATTCATCCCAACCAACAATGGTGTTGAGAGCATAAAATAAGAATGTGATCCAGTGTTGGAATTTAGAAATAGGAGAAAATATCTAGGCTTTTGGCAATGTTGTCCATTTTGCCTGGCCCACGATGAAAGCCGACTTGTCAGGTCATGAAGAATGCATAATGTAATGCATCTCTGGCTGCTGGTCGTGAATACAAAGGGTTCCACCACTTGCCAGGATTTCAGCGTTCAGATGTTGAAATCCCAAACTCAATTCTCCTTACAAATAGATCCAACATACAGTTTTGAAGCAACCATTTTTTGCACTTTTAGCCATTCATCCCCGTAGTTTTCCTGTTATTGCAGTAGCGGAGAAGGCATCGCGTCCTCCGGCTTAATGGATCACTCACAACACTTAACCCTACGTTTCTCAGTCTCCATTACATTACCTCCTACTGCCCAACCTGTTACCATTTCTTCCCTTACATCATGACCTTTTGACCAAATTTGTCGCCTGATCTTGTATTTGCATTCATAAATACGCCCTATTCTGATTGACTGAGACAAAATTTTCCCCACAAATGGGCGTTTCACATTGATATGCACTGTCAGTCGAAAAATTGGACCTAGAAGTGAACAGTTCAAATGTCCTCGTGAAAAGTACTTCTATTTTACCACCACCAAGCTTTTTCCCAAACTAGCATTCCATCTACAGTTATCGTCTCCCATGCAGACCACAAACACTTGCTCACGTGAGACAATATATTGCCAGCAATCGTCTTTTTGCGTATGTAGTACAAATGTGAATGACATGATCCGATTACTCCAGACAGCTTTCCACTTTGAAATTACGTGATTGCCACTGACGAGGAACACTTAAACCGGAGCTGCATTTGCAAGACGTTCAATAGGATATTGCCGTCGGCTGTTGAGCTTACTACCAACAGAATTTGAGGCAGTTTCTTTTCCAGACTACTTCGTTGAAATTGTGGCAAGGAAGCCTTTTTTGTACCGGCAAAGATTACAAGTTTGTTGCGACACAGAATAATGTCAATTTTCAGTAGGAAAACCTAATTTGATGGTCGCTGAATGTTCTTTTGTAGAGGTAATGTCTTTATTTTAATGCAGGCTATCGACTCAACAATGATTTCATACCCTGATCAACGTTTTAGTCTGCTCTGAAATGGTTTGAGCATATAAATTATGACCTCGCGATTGAACTTATTGTATGGATATATTCGGCCCCCGAATAATGGGAAAGTTCTCCTCTGCTTTGTTACCTTATAAAGCTATTCACTTTTTAACTTTCCAGTTTTTTGAGTTAATTACATCAGTCTTCTTGAAATCCTGGAATCCTGGTGAATCCTAGATTTATTTTCACTGAAAACCTAAGACATGGGGTCTTTTTCAAATATGAATTCCGGCTCAAAACGGCACAAAATCTTTGAAATGGGCTGTGATTAGCTGTTTGGGGAGTTGATTCCCTCTCCCTAACCATTCGTGCATTACCATTTACTGTCATGACTAATATGTCACTTGAATCAAGTAAATGGTTATAGAATGTGCTGGACAGTGAAAAGAAAATAAAAGAGAAACTCACAGATCTCTGAGCAGCCATATGTTTTGTGAGTTTTCCATCAACATTCCTATCCCTCTTACAACAGCATGGACAGTTGCAGCTCACAGTAACGAGGGCAAGAGGGAGGAGAAGGAGGAGGAGGGCAAAGAGGACCGTGACACCGGTTAGAATTGCTACTTGTTGAGAGTACCCATTGCCATCCTGAAGCTCAGCGGGGAGCCACCGGTAGACCTCCAAGTTATGTCGGCCTCCGAGAAAAAGATTTTGGTGAATGACCTCCATGAGCGTCTGCAGGAGGTCAATATTACGCTGCGCAATTGTCGAATTAGGAGTCACCATGAAGAAGTCATTGAGGAATCCACAGTTGTAGACGTTTGTAGCCCAGGCGAAAACTGCTGTGGCTCCCGACAGCAGACCATTTTGCAGAGACGTTACCATCGCGCAGTCAAAGTTGGATAGTTAAGCTAGCCTCCGTTTGTCCTAAATGAAAAGAACCTCCATAATCTTGTGATCGTCAGAACATCACCGGTAGTAAATGGATAACTAATGGTATATCTTATTTTCATGAGCTCACCATATTAAGTACTAATGCACGTACAGTCTAAATATCTGAAAATTTATTCACACAAAGCGTTTTTAATGAGTGAAGAAGGTAATCTGAATTGTGATTCGCTGAGCAATGACTGACGAAGCAATGGGCGTTGCCTGATCAAGGCTTCCCATTGGTGGGTTACTTAGCGCCACTCAATTCATGATAATCTAAAATGCCTACGAAAGAAAACTTCTGCATTTGGAAATCCGATTTCCCTTTGGACTTTGAATCAGGCTTTGGTGGAGTGGTTAATGTGAATTGTCAGGTAGTGGTAGATTTTAAACTCATTGGATTCAATTATGGAGGAAGAAATATGAGTTGAGTATGGAAGGCTAGTTCAACTGGCACAGAACGGGACTCAATGAGGTAAAAAAATTTTGAGCTGTTCCGAGTAAATGGACCTTAGCCGTAATTGGTTGGCCCTATGAAGATGGAGAGGTACGTGCTTTGGAAGCTTGAATTGGAATGATTGATAGCATACTCATTCACTGAGTGAAAGTCAAATTTGTACTTCATCATCTTCCCAATTCGGTCAACTAACAACCAGGAAACGCTTTTATTTGACGGCAAACGGAAAACCTTCCAAGCTCATTTCCATCTGCCAGCGGGTGTGTGGAACCCCCTGCTGCCACAATTTCTCCGAGTGCCATGCAACCAACTGTACAAAGAATTATTTCCAACAGTATATCTGGACCGAAGGTAAATAATTTCTTTTAGCGGAAAAGTTAAAAGCAAATTAGGCTTGCTTAACTGACATTTCTTGATTCGAGAGTTTAAAGGAAAAGGAAAATAACCGAAAGCACAATAGGACTGTTTACGCAGAGAGGCTGACGCATATTTGGCCATGCTTACTAATGGACACAACCAAGCGAATGGGTTTTGCATGTCCATGCAAGTTAAAACAGGCAACTGCAGGGAGGTGTACCGATAGACACACGAACCTAGTAGCGATTGTTAACGCTTTAAAACTATCTTTACATGATGCCGGGCAACGAGGGGAACTGGACGAAAGCAAAAGCTTTGGACTTTTTAGGGCGTTTGAGAATTAAGCACGAAAAGGGAAGATAGAGCACCAATAGCAGAAAGTAAGTTACAAGCCTCATCAAATTTGAAAAAAATTAGACCTAGCGGGGAAAACTATAGCAAAACAATATAGTCAACTAGCTCAACGTTTGCCCCAAATAACAACTTCACTGATGTCGAGGGCCATCCTTCTTTGCGATGAATAAATCATCCATTTGTGACTAAAAACAGTTGACTTAGCTTTAAATTTTGCAAGTTGTCAGAACCACGTACACGATCAAACACGGGCCTTGATTGAAATACCCTTCCCACTTGTTTAACTCTTCGATTCGGTTATGCGGGCACTTAATACTCCTCCTCCACCGTGCTTCCTTCAGGCGGAACGACCTCTGGGCTACACCAATGGCCTGCCAGCCCTTCTGTACGTCGTCAAAACATTCTGTCTGACTGTTATGACTTCTTTTGTCTTTGAGAAAGACTCCGGGCGCTATTTGGTAATTACTCGTTTTGGATTTCAGCCATGTGTAGCCTTAATATTTGAGTCCCAAAACAGCAATTTTACCGATGATGGCCATTAAAAAATTTTCCATATTTTTTCTCGGCAGCCTTTTAGACTTCAGCATTTCTAAAAAATTTTCAGCCAGGAATCAGCTTGATCCGCGTGATTATTGCGACCAAATAGAAATGTCTCTACTAGGAAATTAAAAGGATACCATGTAAAGGTGGGCAAATGCACTTTTGATTCTGTAGCGGCACGGAACAAACATTCCCTATTCTCCCTGACAAATGGGTAAGAAATATGTTGAAAATATGCAGTTAGGATCAATTTGGATTCAACTCATCGCGCAATATCTAACCACTGAAGTTATCACGAAACCAACCTGGCATCAATGTGGTGGAGGGAAATTATTATAATACAGATCCCAGCACAAGGCTGGTCTATGCGCCCTAAAATTAAAAAAAAAAAAAATAAAAAAAAATTTGTAATTTGTTGCAGACATCAGTGAGGCATGTTGAAATTTATATTCAGATTTTGTTGGCTTGAAACATGGTATTTTCAGAAAAGTCGTTATTTTAATGGACGTTTATTTACATTTAAAATGGCCCATAAAAGGTTTATTTAGTAACCATATTTGACATTTGCTAACCCTGTTGTTAATAGGATCGTTTAATAACGCATACTTATACCAATTTTGGGTTTTATAGTTGCTGTCATGTTGGAATTTCACGTACGAGACATGATATCCGCGAAAACGCTTAATACTTTAAGCTAAACAATGGAACTAGCATAAGAGTTTGTGGTGTCACGAAAACTCACAAGAAACTGTTTAATATCCCGCGGAACTGACTCCGTGCTTAAAGGAAAATTGAAATCATTGTGGTGATTTGAGTCCCTCGAGGAGATAATGGCCCATATCGAAGTGAAGAGCCTCTCATTGGCGTAGAAAGGGGGCGGAGGGTAGCATAACTTACAGAGCCCAAATGCGCCGCATAGGTAACCATCCATTTAAACCGATAGGATTCACTACTAGTGAATGTGCCTTAAGCAGATGTAAAATTAGTTTGTGGGTGTGAATACAAAAATAATTGGTCTTGATAAATTACTACTAAAAGGTTGCAAGTAGATAACAGCAAGTGATAGGTAATAAGGTCGTAATCGAATGCCTCTTGGGCGCTTTTGAAGTATCATCGGTCAAATAAAATTTAATTCTTTTGTTCCTACGTGAGCAATTGCATCAACGCATTAAGACGGTTCGCAAGAACTTCTTAGTTATAAGTCTGTTTTTGTACCTTTACTTCAAAGTGGATACAGTTGCATAATTTCAGGCTGAGGATGAGAATGATTGTCTTTTCTGTTTTTCATGGATTGTGGCAGCCAAATTGATTCGAATGACGTCAAACGCACGCCCCTGTAAATAAGCTTATTAAGAGTATATGGATGAACTAGGAGTGAGTGTCAAACCGTGGCGCCGAGGTGGGAACCAAAAACGTGGAGCCGGGATACCTCGTGTAGTTAAACAACGAACGGTCTGCTGATGAACTATTAATAACTAAGTCTATGTACGCCCAAAGTCCTCCGAATAAAGATTTCCATTTGTCACTAACACACAAAATGACAAATTTTGACTGCTCTTGGTTTTAAAACAAAGCACTAATTTAAACAAAGAATATTTCGCCTATATCTATTTCACAAGCAGCATTAACAAAGAAAGTATATCCTGCATTTTATAATAGGAGGAACTGGTATTGAATCAACTTTGAGCATGGTAGGCTTCACTCTGACATTCCCATATTCGAACACAAAATTGAGAAAATAAACGAAATTCTCCGTTTTAATGAAAGTAATTACTAGCTGTCAAGTTGTTAGTGCAACACTACGTTTGTTTAGATCTTCGTTTTGGTTTCGCGGGTACTAAATGCTCCAACACTATACTTCCGCCGGGTGGAGTGACCTCCGGGCCATGGCACCGGTCCCCTAGCCCTTCTGTACGTTGCCAACGCCTTTTCTATCCCAGTACTATGAAACCACTACAGCTAAGGCAACAGAAAAATGACCAAATAAGCAATTTGGTGATAAAATTAACCCAAGTCCAAACAATTCTTCCGTTTTCAGGACACTTGATTAAGGACCTAGTACAGTTAGTTAGACAATGAAGGGAGCCTAGCAAAGCTTAGTTTATGCGTTTTTTTAAGGGATTCTATTCCAAAAAGGGCTTTCTGGAAGTGGTTGTAAAAAAGCAGGAATCCTCACGATTGATCAATTGAAGTCTCAAATTTGCGAAGTGACGCTAAGTACATTTTGGAGGTTTTTTTGCCAAGCAGCGAGAGAGACAGAGAGAGGTGGGGGTCAGGGTGAAAAGAATAGAGGCAACGATGAGATGAAAGAATTGATGGAACTGGGTGCGTGAGTGTCACCTGGAAGTGGGTTTTGATTTGCACAGAGCTCCGTGCCACACGCCACAACGTGAAATGTATTTTATCACCAAGTTTCCACAATCACTCCTCAAGCGTAAGTGCTATTGAAACCGCTTTATCTCCTACCTACCCATCAATCCATGATGCCTTTATGTTATTTGTTCTATAGAAAAGCTACATGAAAATTCAAATGTTGTGAAAAATGTCGTAAGTTTTCTTTCTCCCTTTTGATATGGCATTTTCTTTCAAATTGGATTGTTTAAGATACTAGGTTAATAAATTTAAATTTATAAAAACTAGTGGGACGAAATAAATTAAGTTAGTCTAGTCCTTTTTCAAAAAACCTGGATCACTCTGTCAAGTTGTTATCTGCTGTAAGTAGGAAACAGGAGGGAACAAGCTTTTAACTTTTAGACCTCTTAGATGAAGTGGTAGTGAAGCCAAATAAGTGGAACTAGTTGATTAGGCATGAGTAGATTAGGGAATGAATTACAACCATTATGTACCTACATTTACTCGTTTTAACTTTCTAAAATGTAAAAATATTTCAGACGATACCGAGATCACCTACTTAATATGCACTTTTGCTTAACAGCAAAAAGACGTTAATTCCGCTTTCAGAATTGGGACAGTTTCTAGCCGATGAGAGTACAACGGATTACAAGAAGCTGAGACAGCAATTTGCTGTAAGTTGTAGTGATTCTTTGCTAAAGTGGATGTTCACAGGCCTTCTAAAGGTTAGTCAAATGTAATCAAACGAGGCATAAACAAGTCCACGTTCTTGCATCATAAGATGGATGAGATAGAGGTGATTTCAAATTCTAATTGTGGGGTCACTTCTGTCTGTGTTGAAACGAAGGCTAACCATAGGCCAGTCTCTTCCTAAATACCCATGAATTTGGAATTTTGGGGAAGTTTTTTGAGGTTTGACGACTTAAAATTACGAATAAATTAGCCCTAGTGAAGACCAAAAATGTGCTATTAACTGTAGAAACTTACTGACGAATCCACTCAGGAGGTGAGAAATGGCAACAAGGCTTCTGTGTGTGGAACTCTCCTTGGAAACGTTGCCAAGAATCGCTATACACATATTCTTCCGTGTAAGTTTATTTTTTCAAACTGTACTTGAACCTTCCTAAAGAAAAACCGGGCACTTTGGCTTTCAGTCATTTTATAAGAAACAATTTTGAGAAAGTAAATGATGTATTCCTTAGGAATGAACCAAAATTTTGCCTTATTTCTAGGACTTCTTAGTGTTTATCTTTATTTTTAGGAAGAGTTTGATCAAAATAGAGGCGTTTCATCTAGAGTCAGATTAAAACATGGTATCTAGGAGACCCAGTATAAAAACAGGTATTCTCTGGATTAGATGGCAGGTTTTCCCACCATCAAAAGGAGATTTGTGTGCTGTGATTTTGAACAAGATGGGCACCTAGTTTATAAATGCTGGAATTGTTAAATCCACCTTCCTACAATCGTACCTTCAGATGACAGATACCGAGTAATTCTGGGACGCACGTGGGACGACTTTCAACGACTCCAAACAGTCCAACCATCCTTGGTGGGTGGAGTAATTTTGCCGCAACTCACAAATTTTGAGATTAATCAGGAATCTTGACCAGCTACCGTTTTTAGCATTCATCGGTTGGTAACTATATAAACGCCAGCTACATCGGGGTCTGCAATACAGACATCAATGGAAAAGTCTTTAGCCAGGAATCTATCGCTAAACCCAGATTTATCACTACTCAGGACCCTTTGGAGAATACTATTGGGGATTTCTGGAAAATGGTCTACGAACAACAAGTTCCCACTATCATCCGACTTTCAGAGTGAGTCACGAAATAAGTACCAAAACACAAAATTGAAATTTACTAATTCACCCATTCCGAGGTTAGACGATTCCAGCGATTAATTAGTTCTATAGGTTATAAAGCGATTGCAACTGACGCAAAGCTTTCACCTAAAAATTGTAGTAGGAATGAAGGAGGACACCCGAGTGTCTTGCTGCCACTGCACCTCTATACCGTCATGCAAATGCAGAAGACCTATTTTCCGGAAGTAGCCTTAACCCTAAATCTTCTTTACGTCCATCTAATTAGCTGTATAGCTCTGAGTGAACTGTTTACCCGTAGATAAGGTAACATCATAAGCTAGTGGCATTCGAAGCAAGGTGGGGCGATATTTATATACTTGTCATGCCTTCGTAAATTGACATGCGGATATGTGCAAACCAGGTTGCGGTACGTAGTGCATGTCACAAGGGGATTTGACAACGCCTGAGTGAATTTCGGAAAAATTAACCTGCTGATGACGGTTTGTATGAAGCTTTCTGTAAGTGGGCTATTTTTGCCACTTAAGTGAAAAAGATTAAACGCGAATTTACCGATTGCAGATAAGGCGATTTAAAGTAGTGATGGACCGAAGTTGCAGAGGATTATAAGACGTCACTGTTTAAAAGGATCCCACATACACCATAGGTTTCCCCCAGGTAGAAAACGCTTAGTTCACTTATTTAACTATGCAAAAGATTCGCAGTTGTTGTTGTCTGCCTTGTCAAAAAAAGGAACTACAAAAATTTTCTCCCGCACTTAAGCGATCAAAATGAACAAATTCTAGAGCATTCATGACTTCATATTCAAGTGATGATGGGAAGAAAATCACTGCTCTACGGTGAGGCACGGTTTAAAAACTCTGATACTATCTAAATAGGACTGAGCTAAGGCAAAGCTGTGGTTATATGTCACAAAAATTGACCATGGTTTGAGACTGAACATTTCATCAGTGTATGACAAAGGAATCCATTGAGACAATTTTGACAATTGGCAGGATTGACTCAAAGAAAATGTTGTTTAGTCTGAGATCGTGTGACAATTAGGCCTTATAATCAAACTAGCTTAGTCGTTCGTTGGCTTTGGAGAAAGGATATCCCGTAAATTTCCATCACTGTGAGAAACAATTTCGTTTTAAGCATAAAAGTGAACCTAATAAACTCTGAGAGAACATAATGCAGCATTCCGAGGCCTCCCAAAAGACAAAAGAAGACATACTTCTGGGGCAGAACATATACTAACGACATACAGAAGGGTTGGGAGGCTACTGTCATAGTCAGGACCCCCAGTGGAGGTACAATGGCAGGGTATTAAAGGCCCCACGAAATGAAAATGGTTAAACTAATAGTCAAAGTATTCTACCGGGTGGAGTGAATTTGCTACTTCAAAATGAGAGCACACCCTGTGCATGCAAAGTTCATTTATTCCCAAGAGGATAATAATATAATTCTAAAAATTTTAGATCATCAGAATACAAGGATGAGGTGCTGAAATACTGGCCGCAGGAAAAAGGCGAAAAGGCCTCCTATGCAACGAATCCTAGCAAAATGTGGGTTAGGTTACTGCACGAGGAGCAAAAACCCGTGTGGATGGAGAGGAGCTTTAAAATCTGGCTCGATGGTCACAAAAATTTGGTGAGCATTTGATGCCAGTATCCAAGGAATTAGGTGTAAAAGGAAAAGCTTTGCTCATTATTACCTTATCTGATACTCTGAACTCCTACTGCTTTCAAGGCAACTTCCACGTATTCCGAAAAAGTTTTCGTAAATTTGTAACATGAAAAGTTCAGTAAGCTTTTCCACTGTCAGTGCCTACAAGGCGTCAAAATATGCACTGCAATATGTAAAAAACCGGGCTCTTGCAGGAAAACGGTTAAAATAAACGTTCTATTTCAATTATCTACTTTCTAAAGAAGATGAAATGCATTTGCTGAGACGAGGAAATAGATGTTAAGTTCAAATATCGTGGATAATGCATGAAAGACACATCCGAGGCAGTTACACTACTCTCCGCCGAAATTGATGAGCATTCATAGTGATAAGTCCCAGGGCGAAACCCATTTTTTAACAAATCACATTGAAAATCGCTTCTTCCTACACTGTTCCCATATCAATCGGCTGGAAAACACTATCTTGAGTGTAGATAGGCAGTATAAGAGGAAATAGTTGCAAAACCTAACGTCCCTGTAAACGTAAAAGCTTTGAAGAAATGCCCATCACTGAAAGGATTATCCTCCTATTAACTAAATATTTAAAAGAACTCCTAAGTTCATTCCATTCTGAATCATATCTTCCGTAATCCTATAATCGCATAGAACTCTGACAACGTACTACTTACCTATTTTAAGTAAAGTGCCCCTAAGAGGCATTCTGATACACATTGCTCCGGGAAAGCGTTCCATCACAGATCCAATACATGATTAAATATTTTGGGGCTCTAAAATATGCTTTTTCTTCTTTAGTCCATGTTTGTGCACCACTTGCAGTACGTAGGGTGGATGACGAATTGCGTCCCGGCCTCTACGAATCTTCTTAAATTCATTGACGATGTTACCAATCCCCTCGTCCCAATCGCGACCACTGCTGGACCGATGGTAGTTCAGTGCAGGTCAGAGTGAATTTCACTGCTTGAAAAAGGGAAAGGCATGTATTAAGATGTCATTTAATACTCCCAAGGCACAGTAGTAATGCTGTTAAAGGAAGGAAAGCCAATTGATCCACATAGCATTGTATTATTTCTTTCATTTAGACATAATCTACATTAGTGCTATTCAAACTCCATTAATGTTGGCATAATCTCTGCAGCCACTTGAGTTATTAGGTCAAGCTTTGTTAAGGTTTTTAAAGCCACTTAAAGTAGTTGTTTGTAGAGGAGGTATTGGTAGGAACGGTTTCTTCGTGGCCGCCTCCCTAATAAAAGAGAACATCGAAATGGGCATAAAGGGCGTGGATATATACAATACTATCAAACAGCTGCGCAACTACCAGATGGCACTTGTGAATTCCGTGGTGAGTGCATGCAGTCTATTTCTAACAGGTCTCAGATTGTGAGAGTGAGGTATTTGGCAAGTGAAGTTCTGTATCTTGAATCCTGAATATAAATTAAAAAAAAAAAACTGTGTGGCATTGTTAGAGTTGAAAACATCTAGTGTGGGTGATCTTAGTGTTCAAGGGCTATTCAAAGTATCATAAGCATTGATTGTGAATGTGAGTCGGGTTAGTCATTGTGCTTCTTACTTAACCAAGTTCAAAGAAGGCACAAAAGAACAACCGCCAAAAGATAGCCTAGTCAAATCTAACCCAACATTTTTGTAGTACACAGGTCTTATCCGTCTAGTGCCCTTCAGTGACCTCTCAAAATGACGCAAAATCTCGTAATGATTTGTTTTTTAGGATTACTACATAGAACTCCATAATTTTGCCCTTCAAGCCTACCTACAAGCAAAAGGGGGCGGATGCAAATACTTGGAGTACAAAGAATTCGACTAATCTTCTCATTTAAAAGAAAATAAAGGGAAAATATTTCCTGCTTTGATTTTATTCCGAGAAACATCTATGAGAAATTTATTTTTTGCATCGTATCCTAGCTAAATGGGGCATCTCACTATCGCCGACCAAAAGCACAATTGTCTTACCAAAGCTGAGATACTAAGAGAATTTTCTCCTCACAAATCAGTCAAATTTCTCATAAAGTAGGTGAACTGAGTTTAAAGATAAGGAGTAAGAAATTTGCGTGGCTTTACCGATGTGGAATCGACGCCTTGTACAAACCAAGTCAGATATTACACCTGCATTGCATACGAGGTATCACACCATTGGGAGTAGACGCTGCGATACCGCCTCCCACCTAGGCATCTGGTCTTCTGTTTTCGCAGATTTTCTTGGCCAACACTTTGGAATTCACTTTAGAAAGTGACAATGCTTCAAAACCTTAAAGCACTGGCTTCAAAGCCAAGAAACTTCCTCGAAATTGATCTGACACATGAATAACTATGCTGGAGGTTCCTACTTGGAAAACGTTTTCAAACTACAATACTTCGTTCAAGCAATGATTGAGAAAATCAACGTGAAGTGCCTCGACTTTCAAAGCATTGACGCGGAGTGCGCGTACATCTCTCCAAATAGTCGTGAAGATGGATTGCAGAGGGAGGCAGCCAAACCGACATCATGCACTTCGACAAATCATAGGCGGCGACACCAAAAAACTTTAGCTCACTTTGCTTAAGTGCCTACATGATTTAATGTCAAAAAAATCTTGCTAAATACCGATGCACCATTCTTAAATCCCCCTTCTCAAGTAATTCTGGAATACTGCTTGTTTACTTTTCCACAGATAATCTCACTTTAAAGCAGTCGAATTTCTCCACCGTTAAACCCATGATTGATCAAATCAGCTCTGTGGGAGGGCCGTTGAGATTCCATTTAAAAGTTTGACAATAACTGCTATGATCTAGAACAGGCGGCATTCGGGGGCCCACAAGTTACGCCTAACCGCACTCAGGCTAAGGTAATAGCACAACTCTAGCAAGTGGATTCCACAAACATTAAAGTACTTTCTCTATAGCGATTTTACGTTTGAATATTAAATTTATCAAATGGGAGACAAATAAACTAAGACACCGGTAGGTTTGTATGTGCTTTTTGGTTCACCTAAGGGACTAAAAACTTTGCATTCCCTAGCTTTAAGCCTCACAAAGGACCAATCTCTCAATCGCTTTCATAAAGGAAATTGAAGTGATTATTTACAAAATAATAGGACACAAAGTAGGAATTATCATACAAGAAGTAAAAGGCGTTTTTTAATTTAGACGCTCCATTGCCAGTCAATGGGTCCATAGCCCTCCTGCCTAGTTCTTAATAATCGCGCTTTGGAGATGAGAAGATGGATATTTCGAAAGTGCATACTCATTCTTGCTGCGGTCAGTCCCAACCACGTATCATCTATGTGGTAGGGTTTGGTGAAGAGCATACCCAAAGCCAATCTTTGGACATTTGAGTAGCTCATAAGAACGTATACACCAAAGGGATAGGGTGGATGCTCAGGCCATGGCACCTCCGACTTTGAAACACCCCATTTATCAAAACCACGTTTGTCATATCGATAAACGCGTCCTTGTAGAACCATAATCCCGTGAAATAAATAGGCCTTCTTTTCCGGCGACAATTTATGCAAAGCTTTGGCCAGGTCTCTATCTGAAAACGGCCCATCATCATCCAGAAATAGGACAATCGGTCGGTTTCTTTGACAAAACGTAGCAACCCAGATATACGAGTACTGCATTTTCATCGTGAGATTAAAGTAATTGTCTTCGTATTCACCCACTATAAGATCATCATTGTTTACCAGCTCTTCCTCCAGCCGTTGCAAAATTTCATTGGCACTTTCTCCATCAGGGTTGAGACGAAAGGTCCTGCCGCCACGATGAAGGACGTTTTGTTGACTAACTCGAAGACCGACGGAAAATACTATGCCAATCCGTTGACCTAGGTGAAGGCGTCCCCAATCTGCTGATTTGGTTCTATATATTCGACGGAAATTTTCACGTCTCTGAAAGTTTGTTGCACCGGATTTGACCACCACCACGACATCGTAGTCTTGACTTGCCGGATAATCAGGATGACAAACCGATTTACTAACCACGCTGTATCGAAATACCACGTTGTTTATTGGAGCCTACACAAAAAAGGCATACAATGGACACTTCCGTACTTCCAATTGTTTAGACAATCAAATCAATTCATATCAATGCACATTCTGAGTGGTAGCTATGATGATCTCGTGCATGCGCTTCAATAAACTCTCTTCTTTATAACCCTCCCATAGCGCTTATTTTGAGTGGCGATTCTTAACTGGTTCATCAGCTATTTCAGCTGCGTAAGCAGAGTAATGCACTATTAGAATATGACTAACTGCTTAGTCAAAACTAACCTCTTCGATGGGCCTGCCTTGCAGCAATCGATTGACAGTATCGCTGACATTGATCGCCTGAGGGTAGGTTCTGAAAACTTGGGGATGTATAGGTAGTCGCCACAAATGGTCACGAATGCCTTTCAAGTCCTCGAATCGCAGAGGCACGCCTTTTGGACACTCTTTAAGAACGAATTGATCCGGAACTGTGAACTTAGGCGCGTTGATGGAGTTAACTTGATAACCCAGTGTGACTGCATAACCCGATCCGTATTTTCGCAATTTCATGGGCCAACTAACGGGCCCACTGAGTTTCCGTTGATGTTTTGCAGTATCAGTATCTTGCGTTTTCGGAGGTGAGATTTTTAAGCATATGAAGAAGACGCTGAGGCAAAACATCCCCCAAAATATGGCGCTTTTCCGATGGACCACTTTTGAAGCACTATAAAAACGGCGACTCATTCAAAGCCCTTATACACACACAAGCATGCATATAAATATAACCGTGCAAACACTTGGTTGATATCTTCACTACCAACTTCACCTGGATTGGTTGCATGATTCTGTTAGAGGGCACCTTTGAAACCGCTCACGCTGGCATGTGCCTTGTTAGCGGTGCAATCAATATAAACGCACGAAGGTTATTATTACAAAAAAAAGGCCAAAAAGCAGTTTGTTCTTATTTAAATTAATTAATACGAAGAAATTTTACCACAATTAAGTGGTAATAAAATTTGCTTTCATGGAGGTATGAGTGGATCCCGCGTAAATCCAAGTTTAAAATATTCATTAACGTAATTAACTTTTCCTATCCATGACTTAGTATGTACAAGTGTTCTTTACGAAAAAGAGATTTTTCATGTCGACAAAGGACTAAAAAATTTGGTCACAATGTCGCCTCTCGCGTGCTTTGGCTAGAGTAGTAAACACCTGGACTAGTTATATTCCCGCATCTCTGTGGCGCTTTTATTGGCTGTTACTCACTTATAGTTCTTAGGCCATTCAAGGTGCAACGACGTGATCAGTGACCAATCAAGGAGGCCTCAGAGGGAGCGCTGTGGAATTTCCTATAGGGTTCGAGGCAAAGCATGGGACAGAATAGCACTTTTAACCTGATAATCAAGAAACAAGGGTGTCAGACCGTCATCCCTATTGACCGACGCATGTGAGCACGCAAGGGGGAGCAGAATGAACGCGTGAGAGCCTGACAGCTGGGTAGTGGAGACCCCCCGCACCTGATTTGCACGGCCGTCTTTGTCACGCGCGTCCAAAGGGCATCGAAACTCGATCCCACCCAATCAGAAGGGACCGAGAGAGGCTCTACTCCCTACTGGTCAAGGGTTGGGCGTTAGCTGGACCTCTCTAGACAATCGAATAAAAAACCCTTTATGGGGTTGTAGCCATCTCCAATGATGCAAGTTTGTAAACAACAGTTCCCACTCTATTTAAAATTACACACTTCAAAATAACTAGAACTAAAATAGATTATGAGGAGTTCTTTTGCCAAGCATGGTAAATGAACATAAAAGAACTGTGAGGGCCAAGGTACCAGGCAACATTGTTTGCTTCATTCCACACATTTTAAGTGCCTCTTGATCAGACAGTAATCGAATTTATAGCAATTTCAACCGTGCGTAATCACTGCCACTTAATAATTTGCTCCACCTCCACTGGGTCGGACGATTCAGCACAGTACTTGGTGGATTCCTATAACAAGTGAAGCCTTGCAGGAACAGCTAACGCAAAAGGGAAAACAAGCGGGCACAGCAACAAAGGTAGAGCTATTCTTATTTGCTATCTTAGGCAAAAAGAGCAAAAAATGAACGTCAGACCTGTATTTATGAGGCAAAAGAGAATAACGGGGAGCAGGACACTCACGTTGACTGAACTAAGGCAATGCGATTCGAGTTTGTCTCTTCTACGAATCAAAATCGCCGCAGCTTAGATAATGGTTGATTAAGGCAGAGAGAAACCAAGGTCAAGAAAGTAAACGGCGCTGCCTCTATGTGAATAAAACATGTGTGAAGCCAATTTTGTTTACACACAAATGTCACAACCAAATATGGCCATTATGTCTTGGGCAGAGCCAATCAACACGCTGCCAATATAGTCAGCCGTTGAACCAATCAGATTCTGTCTGCTCGTGAGGGCAGCTGTGCGTCATTGTTTAGCCGTGTCTGGTCGCCCGCTTGCCTCCAGCACCTCTTTAGCAAGGGGACCGCTTACATTGGCTGTTTTCGCTGCACTCATCCACACGGTCGGTCCGGGCGCCGTGCCGCAGGTTGAAATGAAAATAACCCGGTTTGAAGCCGCAGAGGGTGACTGGCTCCTCGTGGAATGATAAATGGTTTTTGGGGCGTGTGACAATAAAATAACGTATTGTTTAGACATGGTTAGCGCTGCATGCTTTCGCTGATGAATCACACAGGGGTAAGTGCATTACGTTTAGTAAGGACACTGAGAAAAAGGGCGTATGAGAACATTTCACGCGTCAGTGTAATCATTGGAGCAAGGTTAAGAACGCATTTACGAGAAAATTTATAAAGAGTAAGTGTGTATTAGATTTATAATGCCCGTTTGTTTGAATGTACCTTTTTATTTGGGCAGCGGTCAACATAAGGCACCTCGTGACTGTGCGGACACTGAACCATCACAAGTTTGATTGCCTGTACACATTTACAGGTACCACCATTTAGTTGTAGCATTTTCTGCAAAATAGTTTAATTGTAGCAGAGCAATAAATGACACGTAAATTGCAAGTGAGATTGATTTACACGGACTGTGAAATTCGAAGCAGAGGGTAATGCGGAGGGCGATAACCAAACCTCTCCTCACTCCCTTCAAATTTCATTTCATAATGCAGTGGAATCATTTTATGCAATTTTTCTGCCTGCATTTACAGTTGAATGTGGATGCATTCTAGGCGGATTATCATCCAGCACTCCAGCTGGTCAAGCAACCTCATTAATGGGAGCAACACAAGCACTCTCCAGACACCTGTTTCATGGGGATGTACATTCTGGGCGTGTTTCAGGCTCTAAACTAGGATGCATAGGCTTTGAGGGAATAATATCTCTATCGGTCCAGAGCCATCTTCAAATAAAAACGTTTAAGGAGGTGCAACATCAAGTCTACAAGGGCAAAAGGGCAGTAAATTCAATGGATCCTGAGGTAAGCGAAGTGAATTCCACCTATTTTTGAAGATTTATTACAGCGAACACTCATTTCAAGTAAAGAAAAAAGTGGCGAGAAAGGTCAAGGGCATCATTAAAAGGGGAAAAATTTCGCAAATTTTCTTAGAATAGTAGTTAAGTATAGTAGCTTAGCTCAACATCCATCACATCGCTCCTACATAGTGGGCTATAGAATGAGCTCAAAAGTCTTAGTGAAGGTCTCTTCGCTAGCCAAATATGCCCTTCTCCTTTGGCAGCCAAACATCCAAGTCATTGTATGAACTTTAGCCGGTTAGCAGTAGTAAGACACATAACTTGACCCTTTATCACAAGAATTTTTTTTGTCAGTAATACAGTAAAACACACCTCCGATTCAGGGCAATCAAAAAGGTTGTTTGCGATTCGGATTAAACCCTCTCTTCAGGAATTACTCTCATACCTTTAGCATTACTCCATTCTATGCCATAAAATTCCCAAGTGAGAGTGTAAGTTGGAAGTTGGGCACAATTTGATTCTGAGCTATTCAATATCATAGGTGTCGCTGAATTTGATTACTGGCGGAGACTTCTCAGCCCTCCGATTCCATGTGAGCCTCACAGTGAGTCCGCGACGTTAAAGTTGGATCTTGATATGGCCATAACTCGGAAAGTCAACAAAACGAATCATTCTTTAAATAAATGCTCGTCATTTTAAAACAAACAATTCTCTCAGCAGTTTCCAGCTACATAGCTCTTTATTAGTATCTAAGGCACTAACTGACCACAATTTTTGCAAAGCAAATAGGACGCAGACATTACTTTGTATAAGAAGGAGTTCTGATACCTTTGTTTGTGCAACCGGTAGGAAATGTCTAAAGGAGGGGGGAAACACTTCAAATATTGCAAATCCACGTTTTCATCATAGCCACGTTTTCTAGTCCCTGGGCACCACCGCTACAGAAACAGCACTTATGTTATCCGATTCTTCAGTGGATTCGTGGTTAATCTACTGGAACTGTCTCGTCCTCCAACCAACTGTACCGTCAGTTTTGATTCCTCAACCACATAGTTTGGTTTGGGTGAACCCGACCTGTTTCGGGCTTGTCAACTCAGTGAATCCCGTTTCATTCCACTCCAAAGCTGCGGACACTGGCTTCTTATAAAGTTGGCTGCATAGAATTTGCGCAAGCATTCCAAAACGTCCCCACCAGCGTACAATTTTTGGGTCGACGCGTGAATTACCGTCCTGATTAATTAAGAAACTCACTTCCTCCTACATCAGCCAGAAAGGAAAATTCTTGCAGGTTGCTAAGGTGATAGATACAGCATAAATTAACCGACGATAATGCATTTGAAAGACTGTCAGGCCTTCACCTCTTTCGCGCTACGGAAATGTCCCGTCTGTTGATTAGTGAATCAAGGATTCCCTTTGAGATTCCAAGTCAAGTCCAAACCGGTGCTGATTAGCTAGAAACTAATGAAATTACTATTCAAGTGCTTTTAAGTATTGTGTCACCTTACTGTCTCATTTTTGTTGCCAAACACAATTAAGGTGTACATTCCAACCCTGAGTATTGGGTCAAGTATGGTCAAGATATGTTGTCATATTGCCACCTACTTTCTCTTCCTTACAATGAATAGTCTACATAGTAATTTAAAGGTTTCATTTTGTACCCCTTCGGGGACTGTTACGGCTGGCTCGTGGACGTTTCATTACAGCACCGATTACGTTGTGATGAGTGAAGTTAGAAGTATATAAAGGAGAGTAAAGACGGGATTCTTAAAAGGGGAAGTGGGGCTATGTAATAAGTAGGCCGTTTTTGACTCAAATTTGGTAAAGGATTGGCATAGATGAACCCTTAGTGTATAATCTCCGGGTGAGCTGGTGTGAGTCCAACCAGTGGCCCCAATCCCCTCTGTATGTCGACGGTGCATATTCCGCGCAAGCGCTGTGTCTTCTTTTGTCTTTAGAGGAGTCTAGAAGTACTACATTTAGGTGAAAATGTAAATGAAAGGAGTGCCTGCAAATTTTGATATAAGGCACGCGCCTTTTCCCGCCTTTAATTTACCCAACTCTTCCAGATAATTCCTTTTCCAAAAATTCAAACCATTCCCTCATTGTGCAACAATTTATTCATACTTTTTAAATCTAAATAATGTGACAAATCGCATCGGCTATTGTGCATAAGTATGGGGAAGATATCCCTTAATAAGCACCTACATGAAAACCCATGATGGAACGGAGGGCAGGTTGTGTTTCATTTTTGTTAGAATCAGCCTCCAATCAAAAATTTCCCTAGCCGGCCGCATAGTTAGGTCCAGTTTGAATGCCACCACACCGATCCATGCATCTTCCACGGGGAATTTCTGCGTGAAGAGCATTGCCAAAGCAAGTCGTTCCACATGCGCAAAACTAGCCAGAAGGAAATAACCCACAGCGTAGGTCTGGTACGCTGGCCAGGGCACCTCGGTCTTTAGGACGTTCCATTTGGGAATACTAACACCGTCCTCAAAGCGGAAGACACCAGTATTGGTGTAAATTCGTCCATGCAGAAAGGTGGACCTCGTGTGTCGAGGCAGAGAACGCACAACACGAGCTAGATGCTTCACCGAAAAGGGCATATCATCATCTACAAAGAGCATGGTGGGTCTGCTGCGTCGACAGAAAGTGGCAGCCCATGTGAAGGAATAGTGGCTTTTGGTGGTGAGATTGAAGTAGGTGTCCTCATAATCTCCCACAATAAGGTCATCATACTTTAACTTTTCCTCTTCAAACTGAACCGTGATACGACGCAAATCGTTTGGATTGAGAAAATTGCCTCCGCTACTGGTTAGTTGCACTTGATGCTTGCCACGTTGGAAGATGTTGTCTTGCTGACTTCTAGGAATGCCGACAGAGAAGACGAGACCAATTCGTAAGCCTAGCAGTAGTCGACCATTGGTGTTGGTGTAGGGATGGTAAATTCGTCGAAACTCCTGCCTTTGCTGAGAGTTGGCAATGCTCGACTTAACCACCACCACTATGTTGTATCTGTGACTGGATGGAATTTGTGGATGACACACCTCTTTGCTCAGAACCAGGTACCGAAATCGAGGGCCGTTGATTGGTGCCTGAATTAGGAGAATGATAGAAATATTCAACAGGTGCTTGATGTTTAAGATCCGGACACGTTCAGCGAAGGTATTTTTCTAAAACAATCATGGTATTTTGCAATATTTCCATGAATCATTGGTGGTATATGCTTAGATGAGCACTTAACCATGCGCCACTTTATTCTCTCTCTTCCGGTTGCATCTATAACCTCCCTGTCATGCTGTGTGTTACCACCAAACCTTCTTCCGAAGAGTTGAGGCTCTACATTGTTGGCAGCAGCAAATGAACTTGGACCTTAGTGACAAAAATCCCCACTTCCTTGGCAATTTAGTAAATGTAAGCATCACAAAAATGACATTCACCTGTGATGACTGAGCCAGTGACGACCCATAGCGGAGAGACTATTTAAGCCACGTCATCTTTTCGGCAGTCACCCCTATCACGTGATTTGCCGGCAAGCAGTTAATAGTCGGAGGAATGCTGAGTTTTAACGATGGAAAAGGTTCACTATGTATAAAACTACAGTACTGAATAAATATAGGTAGACAATTTGAGCACTTTGATCTTAAGAGTGTATTTAATTAAACCGGCTCTTGAGTCTCCGCATTTGATACCTCCATCTCGGATGTGCTTGTAGCCTAGCAGTTTTACAAGAAGAGCCGAAATCTCATTTAAGAACGCCTTCCTACAAGAAGTCGTGGGTTATTTTATTTTATCCCGAAAAAGCAGTGAAGCATTTTTGATCTTGAAGATGGAGAAAGTGGCGTGATCGAATGCGACTTTCCATGTCAGTGGACTGCTATCCATTCTCTGCAGATTCTGATTCCTTCGCTCTGAGGAAACGTCTAATCAGAGCGGTTTGCCGAATCCTCTCACAGAGTCACTTCAAAGGTCCACGCTAATTCACCATCGTGGCTGTTAGTCTCCTAGTCAAACTAACATGTACATTTAATTTTGATGTACTTCAACATGCCAGCTGACTGTTTAAATCCCGGTTATGGTAACGGGTTACTTTGGACTGTGCCATTGTATCTCTGCCAGGCGGCCTGGCCTCTGGGACATGTCAGTAGCCCCGTGCCCTACTTTTATTCACGATACGTATTCTGCCCTAGCACTATGTCTCCTCTCGTCTTTAGAAAAGTCTCGAGGATTTATAATACTATCTTTGCCCTACTATCACTAATGTAGGGAACGCATTGTGAAGGTGATTTCTTCATGAATATCAGCAACTGACATTGTGACTACTTCGAAGTTTGAGTAGCGGTATACTCAAAGTCAGGAGATACCTTACTACCTGTGCCACCTTTCGCTTCACTACCCATTACTGGGTTCTTGGCTGAGACTGTTAATCAGACACTTCCTTGGGAAATGTTGGAAGAAGAGTCCTGAAAAATATCTTTAAGGACACTTAGAATGGCTGAGAAACGCAATTAACTGGTCAAGCAAAATTTTGTCCTTTTAAAGCTAGATGGTGTATTTTTATGCCTAATTGTCATTTTGTAACACGAGAGCATCCTGTGTGACAAAAAAGCAGCATAATGAGTGCAAATGGAACCGTATTTTTTCCTAGTCAAGTCTCAGAGTTGGAGGACTCATAAACTGATTCGAATGAACATGTAGACGAATAAGTTTGACTAAAGGCAGCGAATCTTAGTAAAAACTGCTCACCTCAGGAATGGGTTCTCTACGCAGAAGCCGATCGACGATGCTGGAGGTATTGAAGGCCTGGGGGTACACCAACTGAACTTTTGGATCAAAGTCGGGCTTCCATCTTTTGTCAGAGATATTCACAAGATCCTCGTAGGTCAGTTGCACCGACTTGGTGCCCTCTTTGAGGACTAGTGTGTCCAGAATAGTAAATTTCGTTAGGTTACTAGCGATGGAGTTGACATCGAATTCTAATAGCAAATCGTGGGGCGGTTCAGAGTTGCGTAAGGTCAGAGGCCAATACGTCTCAGTGGTGAGGGATAAAAACCAGCAGAAGTCTGTTGCGTACTTGTAGAAGACAAGAGTGAATGCAAGTATGCAGATGTAGTGGAAAATTTCGGCGAGATTTTTACACAAGGCGCCATATCTTCCCATTGTCGACCCTGAAGTTTGTGGAGACGCCAGACTTATATTTGAACAACCAGTCATGTGTGCAGGCATGTGCTGAGGTGGAATCAACGAGGCCCATTGGTCAGCGACATCTCAAAGCAAGAATTACAATCGGATGTTTCGATCCCAACATTTTCGCTTGTCACTATTGGTTGAGGCTGGAGGAGGTACGGAAAGCACGAGTTAGCGTCGTCTAGACGAAGGAGTTAGGGAGCGAAACCTTGCTCATGCAAACGAGAAAACAGGAGCATGACAATAACTTCAATGCTAAAATAAAGATGGGTAATGTTGAGTAGTTAGAGAATTCCAGATGAGCGCAGTTGTCGACCGGGAAAATAAAGGCAAATTGTTAAGATTGGTCAGACGGAAAGGTGAGAAAAATGTGAGTAACTGTTGAGCGATTTCTTTGTAGTCCAAAGTAAGTAGGCCAAAGTAATTAAACACTTGAATTTTGTATCATAGCAACAAACGTATATTTCTACTTCAAAGGCTAGGCTAAAATTGTAGTGCCGCAAGACTTCCCTGAGGGTGAAAGGAGACACAATACCTGAGCAGAATATCCATTTTCGACATGCAGAAGGGGTTGGGGCTAATGGCTAGGGCTTTACCAAAATTGAGAGTTAACAAATAGCGCACGTGACACGTGGCCCTTCTTCACATTTGAGATAAGGTGATACATTAACTGACACCATGTGAAAAAAGTATATCCAAATTATTACATTAAAATAGGTGGCACAACGAGCTGGAGGCGTTGATGCTTGTCTGTGGTGTAGCTGGAATGACCCTTTCGAGATTCCCACATCGCCGTGACCCCTTCTTCCCTTACTGTTTTCACTAGACAGGCATTCGAATCTTGGGTGGATGGAAAAGGAAAATGGTTCATGTTAGCTAAATCTTTAACGAAGGTAGGGTTGGTGAAAGCGAACTAATCATGTGTGAGTCTGGCGGTCACTTAAATGCACTCTGGAAACGAATGTATTTTCCGAGACCGTGCTTAATTCACTCAAAACAGGCGAGACGGGAAACGGTGTGGATTATTAGTGCCCCAGAATACGCCGTGAAGTCACGTCAACACCTGTCATCAAGTTGATAGACATGCCACTAGTGGCGAGTGGAGAGGAGAATAAAAGTTTTGCAGAGAGTGAGATCATGCCATATTCCAATGTGGTTTTCATTAATCTTCCTGTGGCTTGTTCTGAGGAGATAAGATGATGATGGAGAGGGATTAAAATGGAATATTAGGAAAGTGCAGAAATGGTCTGCATCCCTGCCGTTTTTTGAGCACCTGATAGGATCGCCTTCTTCCAGTTTCACTTAAGGCTCCAGAGAAGCCTAAATATATGCAGATTGAGGAATGAGGTTGACCACAGACGAATTCTTGAG
>NW_020170568.1:19643-21275 GCF_000524195.1 Echinococcus granulosus | reverse complement strand
TATCATGCTAAAATGGTGGGGCATTTATAGAACCCTTGTCATCATTTCATCACTTATGACTCGGTGAAGGTTGACACCTCTCTCTGAAGTGTTGGATGCCATACGCTGTTTACAGAGCAGGGGCATTTACTTCCCTTCGATTGTTTAGTTTCCCTTATTTTCCGGAAAAGCAATCGTGAATTTAGCTAGATCGTCATTCACGATACAAGGCCTGAATGGGCACGACTGCTCCGTATTTACGCAGATTTAATGCAATTCGGCAATTAGAAGTGCCGCTAACAAAGATTGCATTCTTCTCTATTACTCACAGACAGTCATGGGGATTAAAAGTAGGCGAATTTTCCTACCAATCACTCAAGTTGCAACCTCATCGGAGTGCGGTTTCTCATGAAGGTCAATTTGTACCAGTTGGTGCTTTTACCTGTCAAAGGCGCATCAGACTACAAAGGCGCGTTGAGTCAACAACATGGCGCAAAGTGAAGCTTCCAGTCTTGCGAGATTCTCGTCTTAGCGCAGTACTCAAAACTGTTTTAGCAGACGATTTCGCTTTTACGGTCGGCGGAGTTACTGACTGGCGTGTTTTGATATCCACATAGGTGAGGCGCTCCTCATTTGGAGGGACCTGTATGGTAGAAATAAAGCCTACCATGGGAGCAGAAAGACATTTTCGTTGATTTGCCGAATCTTGCTTTATCTTGTTCGCACTGCTTTCCTTGTGGTGTTGAGGCAGTGAGGGAGCCCCTGTGTCGGGCTTGTGACCTACTCAACTTTCTATCATAATATGAGGTTCATGCGGGTGGGCTTGATGTCTATCACCTCCAATCCCGTTGACAGATAGAGCCTTCAAAACAGATGCCGGCGTTGCCAAGACTGCGTGAGCACTAGACAGGTATCACTGGCGAGCAGTTAAAGCAATCTGGAGCCAATGTAGAAAAAATTTCAGAAAAGTGGTTCACAGGAGCCATTCACGAGGGACTGTGCGAGAACTCCTCTCTAGAATGTTTGCGGATCAGCCATCAGGCAATTGCGTTTACTAAACCGAACAGGAATGTTTTTCAGGGGTTGTAGGCAAATCCACCTCTTCTGCATGCATCCCAGCAAGGAAACGTCTAGACGTGTACCAACAGCCTTTTGTGCCATTGCCTAGATGCACTCGCATGGAAAGCGACACTTGATGTGGGCGCATAGATTTCCGTACATTAGTAAAGTGCCGAAAACTCGGTGAGTATTCACAATGCAATCAGTCGGTATATTCACTCCAAAATGATTGGCAAAAGGAGGCAATATAGGCACAGGAAATGATGTATATTTTGAAGGAAAATAAGTATTAGCTAATAAAAAGGAAGTTTTTCCTTTTTAGGTGGCACCGCGCCCATACATTACAATTCACGGGTTGTGAATTCGGACGAGGGAGATGCAATGCAGACAGTACTTGCTATCGCGGTCAGACCTCACAGTCGCGTCGTCTCCACCCGAGTTGTACACATCAGCGGGTGGCTGCAGGAAAGACTTCATGCATTCTGAAGTGTGTTAGTAGGCTGTTTGAGGCAACATAACGAAATTCAGACGTATTGTACTTATCGAAGGCAGCCTGCATATGGAAAAGTGAAGAGGTAATTTCGATTTTGTCCA
>NW_020170568.1:11764-19543 GCF_000524195.1 Echinococcus granulosus | reverse complement strand
CTGTTTAAACGCAATCTGATGTGTTAGAGGCACTCAAGGCAAACATACCCTATATACATGTGCGTGTTCTGGATCGATAACAAAGTTTCTAGCTCTGCACAAAATCATGCAATAGATGTAAGCAACTTTCTTTAGTAATGGACCCTCTTCAAAACCAGTCATCACCGCCAGCAGTTCCGACCAGCCAGCAAGAGTGCAACAGGGACATCTTGTTCTCTGTGTGTGGTATACCTCATGATCGGGTAGAAATGCGCAGTGAAGTCGTAGAATACGACGTATGAGGTATATCACGGCGCAACATCGTAGGTTAGCCGAATATTGGACCAAAATTTCCTCTGTTAGACCCAAGTCGAACAAATAGTTGCATGCATCGTCATACTGCGTGTGGAAAAGTAGTTCTGGTAGTCAGAGCAAATCTGGCAGTATGACATCGATGGAAACTTACGGCAACTATTACTTACCACTAGATATTGTTTTCTGGGAATGTCGATGGAACCGACGGAATATAAATCATAGAAATGCCATGGAGTCACGACAGGCATGAGTGTTTCAATACAAGATCTCACTCTTTGACCCAATGCATTAACCTAAACAAAAGTTACAATGTATTACCGCCGTCTTCTATCAGCGATTTAGTTGTAGCAATGAAAAATAGAGTTTAAGTACGAACCTGCGATTCCGTATACCTATTATTAAAGACCTGCAGTAGATCTTCTAACAGTAATGCATCTTCAGAACGTGATCTCAAACGAGCACACCAGATAGCCGTCACAAACAGCAACGGATAATCCTTTGCCATAATAAGTGTTTTGCAGGTCACCAAATCAACAATAGTTGTAACTACGTGCACATCCTCGTCAAGCAGAGCAACACACTCTTGCAACTTTGAGTGAAAGAGGATTTTAGGCAATAAACATTCAAAAAATGATGGAGTCATACACTAAAGGAAATTTATTACCTCTATCAACCAATTAAATGCTTTCGAGCGCATGTCAGCTGTAACATCAGTTCGTACGAGAAATTCGGGATCATAATATCTCATCTGTCGATTATCTTTTTCTAGCTGGTCCAAAACATGCTAAAAATAGTCATTAATCAGGATTACACCCCCATCAGAAGTTGGCAATGCATCCACACAAGTAACATACCCTTTGGTATTCTTTTAGCCTTTCCAGAATTTCATTTTCAGGACGCTTTTCCAAGATTGATGGATCAATGTAAGTTTGACCCATGGAATAACTGAAAAAACGCAAGGCTACCGCATATTTTTCCACACATTGAGCATCGTGAGCTGCCATTATTGCATCCCTGTCTACGTCCGTGATTCCTCCACATGCTGTCGCATCTAACACGGTGGTGATTAAAAAGGCATTAAAGTGAATGACTCTATATAATACAATACAGCTTAGTATAGCATGGGGGAATTTGCTCAAGCTTATTGCCATTGAATAGGAATAGGTGTTGAATTGAAATGAAAAAAGGCTTACCATTCTGAGGCGCTTCTGGCTGCTGTTCGTCATCATTCTCTAAGGGTTTTTAGAAAAATATTATTAAGTTATTCTCATGACTGCTGATGATGCTTACGTTGTACTGAACATGATGCGTTGTTATTTTCATTGTGACCTAGGGAAAGAATTTATAGTTAGTCAGGCCTAAAAATACGCATCACGTACTATGTTTTACTGGGTCATGAGGTTTTTATGTATTACGCATTCCTTCAGTAGGGCAAAAATTTGAAAGAGTTGCAGTTATTTAGTGAAGCAAAGTCTACTTTTCATTGAAAAACTTAGAGTTTGTGCGTTGTCATAGTAAAATATAGCATGCCTTTTTCTGCCTTTTTGCAACATTCTCCCGAGTGTGCCTTTCCGCATGATTCTGTGAAGTAAAAAAATGACAGCATAAATTCTATAGCAAATAATATTACTTACCTCCGTCACACACATTTTTGGCTTTTACATTATCACAATTTTCTGAAAAATGAATACATGTTGATGACGTTTTCGACAAATAAGAGGAAACTATCAACAGGAGTAAAAATGGCATACTTTCTGGCGACGAATTATTACATTGCTCTAAGAGGAAATGATAAAATGACATTTAAGGGGATGAAATCCGAGCCTACTGTTTGATTGATGGCCGAATGAATTATTAGTTGGACATTTCGCTAGAGACAGAAAGATGTAAATAAAGACCAAACACTCTACGTACGTCCATGCGGGCAATTCTGAGACTGTACATAATTATAACCATCTAGATGGGAGAAAAATTAGTCAATTATACCTGATTAATGTAGTGATACATACTTGGAATTTCAGGTAACCTAACAGGTTCAACATAATTGCCTAGAAAATACAAATTAAATGGATTAGTTCTGAAACGGGATCGCTGACCTACGCCGTGGTGGTGAAGGCTGTCGCCACTCCTTGCTAATGCATTGAGCGTATTTACAAACTAAAGTAATGTTACTGTAGCAAATGCAGTAGGTACGTTGTGCCATTAATGTTGGCGGTTGTGTATCTTCATTGTAACCTATATGGATAAATAAATGTCCCATTATCCCAAATAAACGAGGTGGTACGTACGCGGTGGTGCTAGGTCAACAGGTTGGGTGCTGCCATAGTTCACTAAATAGGTTAAGATTTGTTGCTTAACGAAATGGGGGCAAACTTTGCACTGACAGGTCCCGAGGTTGTATGTTGTCGCATGACTGTGTATATTGAGCATCTGGTGAGATAAAAACAAACAATAAATAAGGTCATACTTTGTGGTTGGCAAGGGGGAGCTTGCATATTTTCACAAGTTCCTACAATTAGAACTCATCAATGCGAATCATACCTTGCATTGAAAAATATTGGGTTTGTGGGCCATAATATCCAGCCGTATACCGGTAAACTAATGAAGCATCAGGTAAGTTAAATACTTGCATACTTCGTGAGAATAAATCATCCTTCATTTCAGGGAACTTTGCTACAAAATGAGTGTTTATTTAGCAACCATTTTACCTTGTATCGACATATCAAGTGATTGCGTGTTAATACATCCACCTGTATAACGAAGAACTATTTAGAAGCAATAATAAAGTCGAATAATTGCAAACTTCTTTCTGTCAATTCGTCGTCTTGGCTGTTTCGATAAGGCCCTACATTAAACATATTGTTTCACAAGAAATTTTAGCCTACCTTGCATTGATAAATTTTGAGGTTGTGTATAACCACATCTTTCTGTAAAAAGATAAATGTATGTTTTCATAATTCATAAATATTAATTGTACCTTTGATGAGGAAGTCCTGAGGTTGCGTATTGCAAGGAGCTAGCGGAGACCAATGCTATCAGAGAGGTACCTACCTTGCATGGATGACAGAGTCTCTTCCATAGTTTTTAAGTCCTCTGTAGACGAAATACATTCGTTAATGTCATTTTATACCTTGCACTGTTTTATCCATTAGTCCATCGTTATTACAAAGCTCTAAAGTAGAGACATACTGCTAAAGGTATTGAATGGTATACCTCGCATTTGCTCACGCGCTCGCTGCATATTACACTGAATTTCTGCGAAGGCGAATATTGCCATATAATCATTTACAAGGGTTCCAACTTACGATCTTCCATATTTCCCATTGTTGGAATGTTTTCTACACAATAGAAATTTTGAAATTTTATTTTACAATTAAGATGTTGCTAACTTCCCATTGATAAACCCTAAGGTTGTAGAAAGTCCAGTAAGGCAATACTATACTTAAAAGAATGGTATACTTTTCATCATTAGGTTAACATTTTAAATAGTTCTACGAATAGCTATCTGAAAAATGGATAGGGAGTAGTTAATGAGAAGGGTGCATATTACCACATTTGCCTATACAGGGGTCAGGGAGTTTCGACCGATGGAAGTTATTCTTACCTTGCATTCCATTGCATGGTCTCATGTTTTGATAATTCCCTAGAAAATGCGAACTCAGTAGTATCATATTGCTGGCATCACAGTTCCCTTGTAGTGTAAATTTATGCACCAATTTTATACTTTTTTAACCATGAAGAATCTCACCTATAGAAGGTACGCATGCCTGCTGTAGACTATTATAGCCCACTCCAGGCATCGGAGTGCTCCAGGCACCTTAAAATGAAAGTTTATTTCGTATTCGTGATAATTTTTATAATGCTTTTAAAAATACCAGAAAACCCACCTATTTGGGGTGTGGGTGCACCTTGTGGGTCTACGCAGTACCCTACAAGTCAAAAATAATCATTTAGTAACTTGGTAAGAAGTGGCGTACTTTGATTTGGATAATTCTGCATTCCCATCATTTTGACGATTTTTGCTGTTGAATGCTATATTTCCATATGTTAATTACAATTAATAAATTTAATTACACTGTGATTTCTGCTTGCTGACTTAGCGTATTCCTGGTCCTCACTGAAGAAACTCGGGTGACCTGCGACTTGCGGCGACAGAGTCAATTACAGCACTGTCAGCTCTGCTGGCGCGAAAATGACAGCACACACAATCGAGACGTAAAAAAATACTTAATTAAATTTCCAATAAATCAAAAGTTGAACGATCGATAATTAGTTAATTGCCACCACGCTGGTAGGGGCGAGAAAATGGACGGTGATTTTACAGGGACAGCAATGGGCGTAAAGTAAAGTGACGTGGAAAATTTTAACTATATTTCTTCTTTTTTGGGTACTTTAAAGTGCTTTTTAGGCAGAGCTTAGCATTTAAAAGTTTCCACTGCTTGGCGGCATTTGTTTTTGCAATGACACTTGGTGAGTCTAGAGAAATTTTTCTCAAACTCATTGTCCACTTCCAATGGGAGGCTAGCAAAGGGGGTGAAAATCATGTCAAATTCGTAAAATTTGAAATCATCTGGTTAAGGTTAGAGAGTTTGGAAATCCTCAAAACGCCTTGAGGAGAACAGAACAGAAAAACAGAGACGTTGTTCAACAAGGAGATGACTGGCCTCACGCGGAATTTGGCCTTTACTTCGGAGAGGCAAATTTCAAAATAAAAAGATGAATTTGAATGGCTGTTAAATTTTGAGCAATAGCGTCCACTGACACATCAAGATGCCCACCGAACGAAGGGCGAGGTAGACCCAAGACAATGGATGTCTTCACTTGCGACAGTCACGTGTGTCGCAAACTATTTAACAGAAGTGAAATTCTTTCGTTAAACATGAGGTACTTCAAAGCAGCGTTTCGTACTTAGTTCACCTCCTTTCATCTGCCTCTCAAGTCAGAGGTCTGTACGATGCCTCCGAAAAAGGTTACCAACCTTCTCATCAACGCGTCTGATTCCTCTCGCCTCACCACTCACTGCCTCTGGTCATCCCTTCAAACGCTTTCAGCGAGAGCACCTCGAGTGTGCTCCATGTGAAAACCAGGCACTTCACAGTAAGACAACACCTCACTCCACTGAATGCATTGAATAATGTCAGTTAAGCAGCATGTTGGTGCCTGCTTGCTGCCACGCACTACTCACACCGTCACATTTCACCAAGTGCTTCAACAGTAAGGGGAAGAAGATGTCTATTTTGCATGCGTGAATCAAATGTGCTTATTGGTTGCACAAATTCCTACAGAATACTTGCTGCAGACACATTTAGGGGGAATAGGTGACGGTTGGTGTGCTTATCATCCTGTCATAGGCTTGACGCGCCACTATGGAGTTGGTTCGTGACACCCGTTGCCACGCGAGCGTCGTCTAGGCCTCTCCCCTCTCACACACTTCTCAGTCGTCTATGCAAATTCCAGACGAGTAGGTTGCCTCGGCTGCACTTAAGAGGGCGCCTCTCTTCATCACTCTTGTACCGCAGCCATTAAGTGGTTCGGATGCTGCTTGACCTGGGAGAGCACATCCAGCATGTCGGTTGGAAATGCACTCAATCCGGCCATTTCTCTAGTTGAATGGAAACAACTCGGCTGCTCCATTCCCACGACATCACCACAATGATGGAGCCTCCACACAACAGTCGAATTATCATGCTCATCGCTTCCCCTCTCCTACGCTTTTAACTCATTCACCGAAAGAGTATCCTAGGTCACTAAAACCACTTGTGAGAGGAGAGGAAGGCGAACCCCATCTTAAACGCTAGCTAACATGATTTCCACTGCTTCGTGATAAACCTAAGTGGGGTGGAGGAAGTGGATACACTGTGATTAGGAGAATCTGTGATGATCTTTAACAGACAGGCAAAAATGGTGTCACCCTCTGCAGATGTCACGGTCCCATGTTCTACAGGAATGCTAGGAACGACTGAGGCAATACTGCCCTTGAAACATCTGGCAAAGTCTTGCCCACCGCACCTGTATGATGTGTACACACGGCACCTCCCTCACCTCTCCATCACCTAGACAGAACACAAATACGTACGTCCCAGCAGTTCTGAGGTGGGAAGGAGTAGCAAAGAGAAATAAAGGCGAAACTCTTTCCCCATGGAACGACGCTAACAACTACCGTCTTCCGTTACTTGAACCTGCTTTTAGGCAAGGGAAACGCATAATGGTCAGCGCATTCTTCTGCCCCTCATTCCATTTCCAACATGGAATAAAAACTACATGCAGTTAAATTGCCAAGGGAGGTCAGTGATGTTGGGGTCAAGCATCTTCTCAATTGCATGGAAATTCGAT
The DNA here is from genome assembly GCF_000524195.1 of Echinococcus granulosus. NCBI lineage: Eukaryota > Metazoa > Platyhelminthes > Cestoda > Cyclophyllidea > Taeniidae > Echinococcus > Echinococcus granulosus. The sequence continues at coordinate 12,916 of NW_020170568.1, read as the reverse complement.
GACTGTCACGACTGTCTCCTAGGTGTTTCCCTACTGCACCGACTACATTTCAGTGGCTGGTTGGGAGAAAGGGGAGTTGACCAAGGAGAGCGGTGGAGACCGCGCCAATTAGTTGTGTTCAGACTCTCAGTTTTGGTAAATGGACGACCTAAGTGGGCCTTGACTGTACCTCCTCCCGGTGAGCTGGTCTCCACCCCATGCCAGCAGTCCCATCCCCTTCTCCATGTCCACCATGCATATTCTGTCCAAGTATTATATCTCCTTTCGTCTTCAGGCAAGTCCCGATTGAAAAGTTCCTCCTTCCTTATCGCATCTTCTCCTTGAGCAACCTCGATCACTCCAACAATTCTTTGCATTTTTCACCTTTTGTGTTAGTCAAACCTTTCCAGTCACCTAAAACTACATACCTGACAAGTGCTACATTGAACGAAGCAGATACGATCTATTCTGAATTAGCCCTGATGTTACCACCACACCGAATTCGCACAACTTTGCACACTAAATCCACAAGTCTGTGACCAAACCGTGTTCACCACGATGTTTTTCATTTCCAATCATGGCAACAGAAAACTTGCATATTTTTGAAAGGCTCTTTGTGAAGCTGCCTCTGATTTCGGTTGCAGGAGTAAGTGAAAGGAGGCGTTAATGCAGAAGCCGGTTTCAAACGCCGAATTATCCTCTCCAAAGCACACATCTTCCTCACTCTCGCCATGACCCACCCCAATGGGCGTGTGATTGGGTGCAAGAAATGGGAGACTAGGCGTCCTTAATAATACCATTCCAACGGTGGTTCAAGCAGAAGGAGAAGATGCCTTTCTCTGCATTGAATATGCCCTTCCACCTAATGACACATCAAGTCAGTTTATGCGTGCCAGAAGGCAATGCATCACTCGGACTGTCCTCCTATCCGGCCAGAGGTTTCATCATCACGGATGTCCAAACCTAGCAATGACTTTGACTTCCTGTGGAGGGAAGATTGAGGGAAGAGTGAAAGTCGTCAGGAGCTCATGGGTTGCAACTTGTTGGTAGTAAGGACGTGAGCATTTCGCTTATGCGGCCTGCGTGTATGAAAGAGGAGAGAAGCAAGTGGCATGACAATGGCGTTGGATTCCAAAGCATCATGCTATGATCGAAAGCTAATTTTAGTCTCAC
>NW_020170568.1:4919-11664 GCF_000524195.1 Echinococcus granulosus | reverse complement strand
AAAGAGCAAGTGAAGTGAGATCAACCATTAAGGTTGAATCAACATTGGGAATTTATTTCTGTACCTCTCTTTAGTCAAAAATGGGTGAATGACACTGCTTTCACTAATTAAACCTACTCTGAAACGTGGAGTCCTTTTCAGACTTACGCTTTAGGGAAGTAGATTTTTCTTACTTTTGGACCGCATTTATCAGGTTGTTTGCATATTACTTTTCCTCACGTAAGGAAACAAACTTATCGTTTAAAAATGTCCTTAATCAAGCTGTATCTTGAACCAATCAAGGCATTTTAACTACTCCACCTCCAAAACAGCACCAGAAAACTTCGGCTTTTACGCGCAAATTGCATGCCAATGCCAAACTGTCCTCCTCTCCTTCGCTTCCAAGTGATTTATCGAAGTAGTAGCCACGTAAACAAAAAGTACACCTAACAGAGAAGCAATGATACTGTAATTATCATACATCTAGGCTAAAGGAGTCTTCCTCCCAATAACTACTACTCATTGAGAAATAAATTTTAATATATTAACCGAACATGGGCGATATTTTAATCTTCATTTTAGTCAAAGCTTTCAAGTATTCACTATTTTACTCTCTTCATGGGCGACGTACTGACCATAAGCCGTGGGGCCGCAGCAGGCGAATGCATGGAGCTACCCCAAATAGATGCACTTCATCGTCTGTTAACCAATAATTTATCGATTGATTTGTTAATTGATTATTTAATTAAAGGACTATCAGTGATGAATCCGTCAGCGAATAATTTGCAGTTTACTTGACCGAATGAAGCAAGAATTAGTTGGGTGGAAGGAAATAAATCACCTACTGACACAATAGGCCCTTTGAATTTGCTCAGACTGATAGGTGGGTCCTGTAGAATATTCCAATATGATTATTTTTAATTTTAGCTAAATCTCAAAAGAAATTGGTGGTGCTCACTCCTTATCCTCTGTATAACTACGTCCACAATAATTCCTCATCGACAAAGTAATTTACGTATTTTTTTCAAAAGGAAAACCAATGACTCAGTCTCGTCTATGTGAGTATTCTATGCTTTCCCTTTCCGCAGTTCTGATCACTTTTATTATCTGATTTGTAATTGAAGCAAACCCTTTGCTCTTTGATTATTTTCATTTCATTTAGCATATTGCTTATAACAAGTGGTTAATGTTTTAATGCTGGGTGAATCTGTCAAATAATTACTTTATTTTAGGTCAAAATTTTAGTTCTTTGCGCCAACAGCAAGGCCCCCATAAACAGGGTAAGTCTTTTTATCCATAGGTCCATGATTAGTTACCTACTTCGCAAAGTCAGATTTGAAATATGCCTTAAATAGTTCTGTAAATAGTAAATTATAGCTGTGCATGAATTCGTTGCCTGTTATTCCTGTCAGAGAAATGCGGCTGCTGTCAACTAGTCAAGAATAGTGATCCTTCACAACGCCAAAAGAATGCAATGTCCCTCGAAGAAAAGGTAAGCCTTGCTCTCGGTTGCCTCTTCACTGTAACAATATTGGGTAAATATATGCTTCAGAGGTGTTTTTCTGCTCTCTAGATCTATTTTACAGAACGGAAAAAAGATCTCGAAGTTCTGAAGGAATTCAAGCCAGAATCTCTTAGCAGAAGCGGCCTTGATGCGGCATTTCGTGCACACATGTTTGGTTGGATGATTAGGGTGCGCCCAAAAAACGCATGTTTGCCTTTTTCTGCACCTAAAAGACAGTAATTACAGGTCTTTACGCCCTCATCTTTTAAGGTTCACTTATACATAAATATTCCAACAGAGATCTTGCATCTTGCAACAACCTATGTGGATCGCTATATTTGGCGTACAAGAACAGGACCTGGGGAATGCCATTTGCTCGCAGCTGCGGCTCTCTGGGTGGCTGTGAAGACATCAACTTCGCAGATGCGTATAAAGGCTGAATTTCTGTGCGATTTGTCCAAAAACAGCTACACTAAAGAGCAGGTGCGTTTATGCATCCTTAAACTGTCCCTGCCACGGCTAGATTAGCTCCAATTCTCATCAGCGTGGTTACATTTTAGCTCTTATTCATGGAGCAGAACCTGTTGACAATCCTTGATTTCGACGTTATTTGTCCGACTCCATACACCTATCTCGAGATATTCTTGAAAATTTGCAACGACATTCCACCCTATTGCACGAGATTGGTAATTTGTAGTTTATTTAATTCTTTGTATTGTAAACGAACGGCTTTTAACTGTTATGCTTGCAAACTTTTAGTGTTTATCAATGTTAAAATTCTCCCTAGGTGAATTCGGCATGTTCATATATTCTTGATTTGGGTCTGACGGAGTACGAACTAACGCGGTTTCCAGCTTTCCTCCGTTGTTCGGCCGCAATTTACCTTGTTCGCCGCATTCTACGAGTCAACGGCGGTATTTTACACGGGGCAAGCGTGAGCCTTTTTAAGGAGAATGTCCATGAGTTCAGCCTTTTACCTCTTTGGCCAAAGGCGTTAGAGACACTTACCGGTTATTCAGAGGAAAGCAGCCTTTCCTCGGTTGCTTTTATTTACGGTACACTGGTGCAAAAAGCCAAGGAATTTGTAATCCCAAATGCAAAATATCCAACAGAGCTATTGGTAATGCTTGATATAAATACGCGCATGAATTTAATTCGTTGTATTAACTTGACTTTTGCCTTTTCTGCATAAAATACTCCTACAAATACCGCTTACGATTAGTCTGTGTTTTTCCTTCCTGCTCCCACACAGGCACAACATCGCATTAACTTACGCATTCTTTAATACGTTTAGCCTATTTTTGAAAAATACACTGCAAGAGACAACAATCAGATAGCGATTCACCCAATTATGATAAACTTCGACTTAAAAATCATCTTTGAAGATTTATTGCAAAGAAACAATCAGCCCATCTGCGGAGGAAAGCGTAGGAGGTAATGGTCAGGATGAGTTTTTGCAGTGCGTTTACTGCCCAAATGTATTCAAGTCTGGGGAATAGAAATCAATTCCCACCTCTGCACATCAAAAATGAGGTAGAACTTTTCCCTATATATCATTTAATTTAAATAAACTTCTTGCAAAAAGCATATTTTGTGCTCTTGGCAAAAAAACCGGGTTACCGCAATTTCAGTCCGTTGTGCGTAAGGCATCAAATTAACTTCATTCTGACGTCTACTAGTTAATTTAGCCACAATACTCAGTGAACCATTTCTCACCTTCACATAGCCAATTATCGCACAGACAGACAAGTCACAATCACAGAGGAGGGCCAGATGGGACTCTTCATCTGTCCTTCCTTCACCCGCCGCTCAACAATGTCCCTCCCTTCCATGAGCTCAATTCCAACCGATCCACGCTCAAGGCTTTCCATTCTCACTTCATTCCCATCTCTACCAGTTGAAGAAGGCATTTTGCCTATCCTTTATCCCTGACACCCATCACCAAGTCTATTTGGCACGACCCAGGAGCCGAATCACTTCCATCAGGCAGTTGGAACCCTTGATTTGTTGTTGTATTTCCAATAATCCGAAAACACTACCACAAGGGAGGACAGCGACGATGCAACCTGAGCTTTGAGATCGCTGATTGGGCATCTCAGTGGGGTATGCATAAGCCCGATAGCCATGGCACCTCAAGGCTTCGGTTGAGTAGGTGGATCCCGACTGAACAATGCGTCTTCCACATTCCCTGAGCGGTTACTAAATGGCCTGACGACATTGAAACAAGTAGGCAGATAGTTGCTTGAATGCACTGTTCAGCATTGCAGTTGTCAGAGTTCAACCACCCTCTATGGAGCGTTTTCTCGCCCACCGATCGAGTGATTGGTGGATTCATTGGCTGTGGTTACTTTAGGCCGCTTCAACCTTTAAACTAGGCACCGTAAAGGAGGATGTAATGGGTACCTCAGTGAATTAAGTTAATTGATACTGAGTAATCTGTTTTCCCCCAAAAAAATAGCAAATTAGATTTTCTAATCAATTAAATGAAAATAAAGGTATTTCTCTTAAGGGCAGTCTTTCTTTAATCTGCGAACTTTCTCAGGTCTATCAAACAACGGGGGTTAGCAAATAGCATTATCCGCGCATAAAGTGTTTGCTATTCAGCCGGTGATCTTAAATACATAAAATCTAAACTGACAAAGTTAAAATTTGGTTGTTTTGTTCAAATTTCCTCGACATCTGCGACTATTGATCAGGCAGGTGAATGGAGCTTTGCCCCCCGAGGGAGTGGTCGGGTTCCACTTTCAATGATGGCATTCAGAAATCATACTAACGGTACCCCATTTCCTTGGAGAAATCGAAATCACTGAAGAGAAACAAGTGGTGCATTACAATTCAACAGGCAAGAAGTTACGTTATTGCATAATAAAAAACTGGAGTGGAATATTCTTGACCATATTTCAGTGTCTAAAGTAGGCAAAACAGTTGTGAATTTACCGCCATCCATGCGTGACTATCTCGACCACCACCTGAGAGCACCTCCACCGAGAGGCGTTCATACTGCATGAGGTAAATTTGGACTATATCTGCAACAAATCAACATTGTTACAGTTGAATATGGTTCCTAAAAGTAAGGCAGAATCCTCTTATTTATTTCATAAACCTAAGTTAATTTTAAACTCATTATCCTGCCTTTCTAGTTTGTCTAAAGGAAAGGAAGCAGCTTCAGGCATAGGTCACCCGGCGGCCTCTCGATAGAAAGGTAAGTTCAGCACTTGGTACTTGTTTCCACAGTTGAAGTGAGCAAGCACCAAAAGAAAAAAGTGCGCATGGTTACTTCAAGCAACCTCCATGTTTGTAAAGAGCATACCGTCTTCCACTTCTTCAGGCATAGGGCGGAGTCCAGGTGAAAGTGCAAATCACCCAAGAAGCCTTGCAAATAATGGTACTGTTTACCGTTACCAACACTGTCAAGTTGTCATTTTTTTCATCTTTATCCTTTTTTTAAATAGAGCAACTCAGAAGTTTAAGTACCCGGTTGATTGCCTTCGGATTTTAAACAAGTCCCTGCAATATCTACAGCCTTGTCTGGTGCAAAAAAAAGTTCACATTTTTTGTTTTTATCTGTTACTGGGGTATAAAAAAAAACTTACAGCCTTCTTAAGGGGAGAGGAATTTGTCTTCATTGAACGCCCAGTAACTTGCATAAAGGATGGAAGTACTTCAGCAACAGGAAGCATTACACCGACATGCATTTGTGTACTTTTAAGGTAATAGTGCAAGCATCCTTCTGTTCGGACTAAAATTTTACCCATCACGTTGATTTTCTAGTTTAGATAACGGCTATTTTCCCGAACAACCTCCACTTAATTTCAAAGAAGATTATGAGGACGAATTCAGTAGCGAGGAAGGAGATTCTGAAGGTGGATATATATACATAGAAGAGGGAACTGACTGGGCTGGAGAACGCAAGGGAGGATTTGATTTTAATGATCAAGTTTCCAATGGGGAAGAAACTGACACAGACTGTACTTTTTATGACCATGTAAACTCAACTTTTGCATCCCCATTGAATAGTATCAACTTGAGTGGTTACTTCAGTTCTACTTGATGCATCGAATTTCGACGTCACTTTCAGTAGCTCTCTTTGGATACTCCTCGAGATTATGAATGGACGTTGAGAAGAATTTTTACATTCCTTCAAGATGCGCGGATTTAGGTGAACACGCGTGCCTTAGTTGTGGATTGGATGATGAAGGTATTAGAATTAGCAAACCATGATTCTTCTTACTCGAGTAGTACATGTCTCACCTTCAGGAGGGTAATGTGATTTTTCCTTATTTTCTCCACAAAGAAACAACAGTACGCTGGATTTTCCACCCACTTTTTGTTTATGGGCGTGGAACTACTAGATTACTTCACTTGATGCAGCGTCATGGCACAAAGTGAGTATCAGTTAATGGCCTGTATGGTGCAGAAAGTGGTTTTGGACCTAAAGGCACAATTTGGCTAACCCGAATGCCACATTTCTTGAAGCGACTGGGTTGTGTACCACCAGCACAGGTCTGTCTGCTGCTGCATTCTTTGCTGCACAATTCAAATATTAAACCCGAGATCTTGTATCCAAGAATCTTTTTGCTTTTAGATGTGAATCATAGAGCATTGAGTGTACACTGTTGTTGGGGATTGCCCGTATACGCCCAATTCTTACAACTATCTTGCAGCTTCTTCTTCAATTTTACCAGTATCCTGGACTAAGGTAACTGATGTTTAAAATGTAATTTCCAGGCGAAGGTTAAGCTCTTTTTGGGCTTTCGTCATCCTGTTCACGTTTTCAATGCTTCCTAATGTGTTAATACTTATTAGAGATGGGTCTGACCGGGAGCAGGCTAGTCCCATATCCTGCAATCTTTCAGTGCTGTAGAGCTATTCACACCCTGAACGAATTCTTCTGCGACATTTTATGACACAAAAGGAAGAGGACAGAGATCAAATTATACAAAGATTTTCCTTAAGGTCGCAAGATTTTTGCATTATTTACGGGTGTACAAGGAAGTCATCATCTCGAGATTATCGCCTACTTCAATGGAAGGCTACTGAGTGCGGTTAGGATTCTTCACCATGGGGAGATTTCTAAAATAGACTCCAGGTTTTAGCGTAGGTTTAATAAGTAGAAGCAGTATCATCCAGAAATGAGGTTTAAACACACAAATGTAAATGAAGAGATCCGTCTGTTATTGTACCATCCCACGACATAGGCACAAAACTAAATTCTTAATGTTAATGAAACCTCATGAGTTAAAGTCGAGTCTTTTGCTGTTC
>NW_020170568.1:1739-4819 GCF_000524195.1 Echinococcus granulosus | reverse complement strand
GGCTAGACATCTCCTTGTCTAAAGACGTTTCCATTCTTCTGTTCTCTTCAAAGCGTTCCTTCTCAAGTTTGTCCATTCCATTTAATGGACACGTAATCCAAACCGCGTACTCAGTGATTCGGTCTTTATGGTGCTGTAAATACAAATACATGCATACATTTCTTCATTTTTTTATACAGAAGGGACTTGCTTTCATGAGGGGTCATTTTAATAGCAGAAAGGAAAGGCTTTGTTTGCGGTGGCTCTAACGAGAGAACAATTATGCGCAAGCATTTATGTCCACTGGCTTCGGGTGTCCAACCCCATCATTACGTGTCTCACAAACCTCCCAGTGCATCAAGATGTTAAGAATAACCACGGTAATTAGTCAAAATCTTACAATCATGGAGTCTTAAGGATGGATTTTGCTACTTCCTTAATTTCTGAGCAGTAAAAGTGCTTTCCGTCGATAGGTGACCCTGACTTAGGGCTTGTGGGTTTTACTCTACAAGAAGGGAAGCCGTATTCTCGCCGCGGGACAGCGATTTCTCCATTTCTGCGTTTTGACCTCTCCCTCTGTTTAACGACAATGTTGTGCAACAGATGGTGTAAAACGGATTCACTTGAGTGGCATACTTGGATGGCCACAGAGCTCAGAGTACTTAAAGTGTCATTCGGTGAGGAGCGATCCTCGCCTGACTACCTTCCATTACGCCTCAACTTTAGAAATAAGCGAAAATGTCCATGCAGTGTCACCCTTGTCTTGCAGAAGCCAGGTTCATGATTCGGAAGTGTTTCATTTGAATCAGCCAAGTCAGTCACCACTAATGTTTGCATTCATGCAAAAAAGGGTAGATTTGCAATCCGCCAAATACCACTTGCCTTGCAGCCTCTGGTTGCAAGTGAACACGAGTGAACACGTCCTCCCACCAACTCACCTAATCACTGTTATCATCAGTTTGGAGGACGGTTTTGAAAATGTCTGGTGACTTGCAAATTGAGAGTCTTCCAGCATCGCATTTACTGCTCCTTCCATACATTCGCCACCTTTTAGCAACCATGTGTCCCTCACTTAATGCCTCAAAAACAGACGTGTGTCTTGTGCCTATCACTAAATTCTGTCCAACCAACTTCCTGCCAACATCCATGACGAATTGGCATCTCTGTGCCTGAAGTTGGAGCCTGTCGAGCCCCCAATCGGAAACACAAATGGACGAGGTCTCGCCACAGATGTGATGGTTTAGTGACGGTAAAGGAAAGGGGCATGGCGTGTACGTGCATACAAGCTATCCCACCACTTAAGAAGGCTGGAGTCACGAGGTCGTTCCCGTCTAGCACATTGACAGCATTAATTGGCATTGACCTTGTAGTGGGTACTAGTGCACTCAGGAACGATCCAAACGTGGTACCACCCAATCAGTAAAAGGGGAGAGCAAGGTCACGACGAGTTGAACTGGTGTGGAGTTAACCATGAAAATGGAAGCTTCTGGCAAAGATGGGAAAAAGGGCATAATTAGGAAAATCATTCGCCTTAATGGGTCAACGGGAATGCGAAGGTGAATTAGCATGAGTTTGTGGAACCCGTTCTCTAACAGGGATCGTTCTACGCCCCGAAGAATCACTTTACAGAGTCACATGCAGCCTTTTCACCACCATCCACTTATTCACTACCAAATATCACCCTGTTATGTAGGGTTATCCTCATGAGATGAAAACTTGGGTCCTCACCAGACGAGGCGGTTGAGTTGGTATTCACGACCAAAATATCTATTCATTCGCTCGTGCACCTCTCAATTCGTATTGGCAACTTGAAGCTGTAAAGAAGCGAGTTCTCAGGCTCACAGAGAAGTGTCAGAGCACACGATGCTAGTGGAGTAGATGCAACAACTCGCAGATGTTATTACCAATTTGGCTTTGATGGAATGTCGGCAATTCTCATGAATTTTGCAGTAGAGCCAGTGCTAATGAAAGGCATTCGTCTAGTCCAATCCTCAAAAGAGTTGTGAGGTTGAGTCGAGAGGTGGGTAAAGCCTGAGATCACTCAATTCTTTCATTTATGCACCCCCTAAACTAGGCGAAAATTATCCTCTATTCACGCCCAGCATTTGTTTGCATACTGTAATAATAGCCTAATATTCGTCAAATTTTGTTATAAAAAACGCTGGAGGAGTGCATACTCCATAACTTTAACTAGATACTATCAAAAGTGATGCCGTCCTAAAGTGTTTGAGAATTGATCGTAAGAGCTGGACCTTAAACAAAATGGAGACATGGTATTTTCCAAGGATTGCTACTGCTCCCACGAAATTCACTCACACTTCTGGGTCATTTGGGATGCCGAGACAAGTGAATGTGAGGTTGTGGAACTCCTTTTACACTATTTAGTAGATTTAAGGTCAACTAAGCATTGGATTATACCAAAATTACTCAAAAGCCTTAACCTCACATGCTTCCGTTTTTTTCGGCAAATCAACTTTCCACGCCGCGCCTGAGATATCACAAATTTTGATTAACTGAGAATGAACTCACTGACCTTACCAGCTAATGAGTTCTGCCGTTTAATTGTAGGAGCTGATTTTACAGAAATACTACAGAAAAGTGTTTGCTCTACTGCCTAAAGAGCCCTCAAATTCTATTAACAAGGAGATTTTGTCTTATTGTTGGCTTGCGGACACTTTGATTCTCTGAATACCCTAGAATTAAAAAGTTCCCCACCACTTTTCCCAACTTCGTGCAGTCTAACCGCGCAAACCGGATATTTTATTATTCACCACAAAGTGAAAAAATCATCATAACAGTACAGTAATGAAACAGTAGAAGGGTTCACACCGCCATGCTCCTTTACCAACAGCCCAGTAAAGAATGTAGGGACTGGCCAGTTTTAATTAGCCGCGACTAGTCATACGACAACAAACAAAATATTGATCGATCGGAAATTAATTAGCTGCTCAGTGAGTGAAGCGCTATCTGTCGACAGTTTTACAAGCCACTTAAATCTGTCTGTAAAAAAGTTGAGACTTGGAAACAGACCAACTTTTCACACAACAACTTGGATGAATTGTCTGTGAATTATTGGATTACTTAATAGGTTGGTCTCTTAG
>NW_020170568.1:0-1639 GCF_000524195.1 Echinococcus granulosus | reverse complement strand
CCAGTTCACTGCAACCTGTTCGCCGATGCAATGACCAGCTATCAGCACACTGTCACGAAACTACACACTGTAAGAATACCCAGTAAATGATTTTAACCGGAGCAAAAGGATTAATTTCCCTTTAAACAACGGAAAAATATTTTTGTATACCAATTTTACCTAGAATACTCTACCGCAGATCATGATTATGCAGGAATCCAAGAGACAATTTGAAAGCAATCAGGAATTCCAATTTCAGCCACTGACTGATCAAAGTAACAGGGAATGCGGGTATGGGAGGGGGGATGCAGTTGGTTTGATTTCACCGATCTTTTCGTGATTCCACAGCACTCGGCTTCGATTCCGATGGGTCGGATGGTGAAAGGCGAGTTCTTTCTAGAAGAAAGTTATTTGGATAATCAAATCATTTTCACTTCAAAAGGCTATACGTAGCTTAAAACACTTTTCAACTTAAAGGATTAAATGGCTAATCGCATTGCATTCACATTGTATCACCGAAACCCACACTGAGGACAATTATTTCGGAGGACTGATGCACTTTTTTTAAAAAAAGAACTTAAACTTCATCTCATAGGATAACGTTGAACAGGCGTCCACAGATATTAGGCTGGACACTAGACTAGACCATGACAGTGACAAACTAATAAAGGCAAGCCGGCTGAGCAAATTTTTTAAAAAGAGCGCTCAAAACAAAACGGTTCTTTGGGAACCAGCCACGCAAGGGCATGAATTCATCAAGTGCAAACAACATCACCTTATTGTGTAATCTCCTGACTCATCCGTACAATTCATGGGCAAACAGAGGCAAACCCGCCCTTGAAAAGTTTACTAAAAGATTCACTACCGCAGCGTATGGCACTTTAAGGCCTCTGCAGGTGTGATTTTAAACCCTTTCTAGCGCTGCTGGACTCACACTCACCACAACTAGAGTCTACTATCTTGAATGACGGTGTGTGGACCAGACTGCCCCTCCACAAGTGCGCCAGCTATGAGTAATGGAGTACACTTACCGCAGCCTACTATGAAGCGTGTGTCATCACTATGGCAGTCTGCCTTCGTATGGAAGTAGAATACAAAGTCTCGATTCAACTTCAACGCTCTGCCTAGCATGTGAACCTGTCACCTCTACGGTTTATCACAAATCTATGTTCTTGGAACACACCAGCAAATCTGCTGTAGATGGATCTGGCTCTGATGGTGTCTTCATAGGTCGCGGAGGTGAGTTGAGCTTCCACGAATTCGCGATCGAGCAGACGGGCTCGTCTGGCCTCTCCGACCGCAGCCAAGTCACCTTCAGCATCATCTAGGGCGTCTAAATGGCTACAGCAGATACAATAGACCAAGCAGGAGAGACAGGCCAGTGGGATCCCAAACGTAACCAACGCAATAAGGGGAGATGCCTGGATCAGGTTCTATAACACACGGATATGCGTACATAAGGAAGGACATGCATTAGCTGATCATTTGGATACGGCAAAACTTACCATAGAAGCACTGTAGAGATCGAAGCCAAATCGCCGCATCGAGGTGAGCCATCCACTTCCACCGTAGTACTGAAATTGACAAATCACATCCATAAACTCGCAAAATGGTGCAAAGGAGGGTCAACTAATTAATAACATCTGCATGCACAGGGTAG
>NW_020170569.1:112423-115925 GCF_000524195.1 Echinococcus granulosus | reverse complement strand
AGAAGGTTAGTTTGAAGGAATCGGAGGGAATCCGATCCAGAGATAGCATTTGCGCACACCGATGACCCGGGTTTCCAGTCGCATTGTGCCGCCAGGACTTTGGATCGAAAGGCTTCACTTAATGGCCAATTAAGGTGAGTTGATGTGTTTCTTTCTCTTTTCTTCATACGAGTTTAATGTCAATTCCGTTTTGAGTCCGCTAATGCAGAAATATTTATCAATTGGTAATCTTCTGAATTCAGGATCTTTTTAGAAATATTATATAAATCTCTCTTGTGTGTTGAGCTTTCATTCCGCAATATTGCCTATTCGGGGGAAGCCCTTTCTGTTCATCATGCCCGTTTTGAGGTGATTTTTTACTACCTGACTCAATTTCCATATATCTTTAAATTGACTTGTAGAAAAAACGCTATTTACTCTTTTTTCCAAATGTAAAACAATCCCTGACAATTGCCTATCGAGCAGCGTAAAAAGTAAAGCAACTTTTCAAAATTAGGAAGACAAATTTTTTGTAATACTTTCGGAGAAGTTTGTCGTGCTGCGATGTTGTGGTAGCCTGCACCGTTCCTGTCGCGTCGATTGGTTTTCTCTTCAACCGACCTAAACAATGAACTTTGCCGAGCGATACATCAGACGAAACTTTTGGTTAAAATCTCGTTCTTATAGGTTGTCCTTTTCTTGGGAACTTTGACCGATGTAAGCCTTTTCCCTGAAATTGTAATGATGCCTACAATTCTAGTAGTGTGATTTGTAGTTAGGGTACAGAACGGAAAAAAAGAACATGGGCATTACCTTCTGGCACGCCGCCAAGAAAGATGCGCAACTGGTGGAGGTCGAACTTCCCCGACCACAGCAAATTTGTGATATAAATTATTGTATTTTTAAAAATGCTGTTATTAGTGAAACCTCACAAGTGAGGGTAGTGAGTAATAGTGGTCTTGTCATAAAAAGAAGAACCATATTGCAGTAAGGTGTGTTAATGCTGCAACTTTGCCTAAAATATGCACATTTTAGAAAAAAAGTATTCGCGAAGTGTTGTCTCAGTTACTCTTGTGTGAATAAAATAACATTAGGGATATTTCAGAAAAAGATTTTCTTTTAAAGTTCCAAATTTAAAGGTTATTGCGGACACTGGCAACAGCGCATTCAGTGTTATTGTCGGCGAATTGAAATCAAGCCAAGAGCTTTTTACCATTGTCTGAGTACCTCTGAGACAGTCTGTTTACAGGTGAGCCAAGTTATCACCGTCCCACTTCTAGGTTATAACATCGCAGCAATCACGAATACCAGAAGTCCCTTCTTATATCATGAATCCAAATGGTAAAAGACTGTCAACACCGAGTGACACTTCGGCCGAAATGTCAAATCTTGCTTAAAATTAATCAACTTTGTAAGTCTCAAATTGTCCAAATTATCCTTCCAGGTCTGCAGGCACTAGAGGTACTCAAGGCAAGCTGAGGCTCTACGTTCATAAAAGAAAGAAATGAATGTTAAGCAGAGCTCCTGTGGTTAACTAGTACCACCCAAAAAGACGGTGGGACTTCGCAATGCATATTTGCTCCAACAAAAGCACGTCAGCACGGCAAATTGTCAATCACACTCATCGCGCAATCAAGGACATCCCGTCAAAAATAAAGGCGGGTGGTGGTAGTTCAGTGGTCGATTGCTCTTCCCCTCACCAATCCGAGAAGGTTAGTTTGAAGGAATCGGAGGGAATCCGATCCAGAGATAGCATTTGCGCACACCGATGACCCGGGTTTCCAGTCGCATTGTGCCGCCAGGACTTTGGATCGAAAGGCTTCACTTAATGGCCAATTAAGGTGAGTTGATGTGTTTCTTTCTCTTTTCTTCATACGAGTTTAATGTCAATTCCGTTTTGAGTCCGCTAATGCAGAAATATTTATCAATTGGTAATCTTCTGAATTCAGGATCTTTTTAGAAATATTATATAAATCTCTCTTGTGTGTTGAGCTTTCATTCCGCAATATTGCCTATTCGGGGGAAGCCCTTTCTGTTCATCATGCCCGTTTTGAGGTGATTTTTTACTACCTGACTCAATTTCCATATATCTTTAAATTGACTTGTAGAAAAAACGCTATTTACTCTTTTTTCCAAATGTAAAACAATCCCTGACAATTGCCTATCGAGCAGCGTAAAAAGTAAAGCAACTTTTCAAAATTAGGAAGACAAATTTTTTGTAATACTTTCGGAGAAGTTTGTCGTGCTGCGATGTTGTGGTAGCCTGCACCGTTCCTGTCGCGTCGATTGGTTTTCTCTTCAACCGACCTAAACAATGAACTTTGCCGAGCGATACATCAGACGAAACTTTTGGTTAAAATCTCGTTCTTATAGGTTGTCCTTTTCTTGGGAACTTTGACCGATGTAAGCCTTTTCCCTGAAATTGTAATGATGCCTACAATTCTAGTAGTGTGATTTGTAGTTAGGGTACAGAACGGAAAAAAAGAACATGGGCATTACCTTCTGGCACGCCGCCAAGAAAGATGCGCAACTGGTGGAGGTCGAACTTCCCCGACCACAGCAAATTTGTGATATAAATTATTGTATTTTTAAAAATGCTGTTATTAGTGAAACCTCACAAGTGAGGGTAGTGAGTAATAGTGGTCTTGTCATAAAAAGAAGAACCATATTGCAGTAAGGTGTGTTAATGCTGCAACTTTGCCTAAAATATGCACATTTTAGAAAAAAAGTATTCGCGAAGTGTTGTCTCAGTTACTCTTGTGTGAATAAAATAACATTAGGGATATTTCAGAAAAAGATTTTCTTTTAAAGTTCCAAATTTAAAGGTTATTGCGGACACTGGCAACAGCGCATTCAGTGTTATTGTCGGCGAATTGAAATCAAGCCAAGAGCTTTTTACCATTGTCTGAGTACCTCTGAGACAGTCTGTTTACAGGTGAGCCAAGTTATCACCGTCCCACTTCTAGGTTATAACATCGCAGCAATCACGAATACCAGAAGTCCCTTCTTATATCATGAATCCAAATGGTAAAAGACTGTCAACACCGAGTGACACTTCGGCCGAAATGTCAAATCTTGCTTAAAATTAATCAACTTTGTAAGTCTCAAATTGTCCAAATTATCCTTCCAGGTCTGCAGGCACTAGAGGTACTCAAGGCAAGCTGAGGCTCTACGTTCATAAAAGAAAGAAATGAATGTTAAGCAGAGCTCCTGTGGTTAACTAGTACCACCCAAAAAGACGGTGGGACTTCGCAATGCATATTTGCTCCAACAAAAGCACGTCAGCACGGCAAATTGTCAATCACACTCATCGCGCAATCAAGGACATCCCGTCAAAAATAAAGGCGGGTGGTGGTAGTTCAGTGGTCGATTGCTCTTCCCCTCACCAATCCGGTGCAATGTCCCTTGTCTATTGTCTCTACCTATCGCCACTACACCACTAAATTTGTTCGACCTTCTTTGAATGATATTGAGTACTGAACCTAATCAAATCTCGCTGCCCTTTCTCCTTACCTCAAGATGA
>NW_020170569.1:110692-112323 GCF_000524195.1 Echinococcus granulosus | reverse complement strand
GGAGGAGGGAGCAGCTGACACACTTTATTGATACTTGATCTGCATGAAACAGAGGAAGCACGGATTCACATGTCTAATCTTTTAAGCAAAGAAGGGGTAACAGCTAAAGGGAATCTTGTTGTTTTCACAATCCCCTGTGATTGTCTCGACTACTTTGAAAATAGGCGAAATCTTGTTTTGTGTAAGTATCCTCTAATCCAGTGGAAATGCTCTTTGTGAAAAAAGCGCTTAACGAACAGATACCCATCCAACCTTCGTGCCCTAGTCAAATTGCAAGGGAGAAATAGATGGAAATCTGTCTTGCATAAAGTTTATCCAAAAATACTTTTATTTGTCGAGATATAGAACAGGGCTTTGGCCGTTAGGGCCATTATACCTTCACCGGGTGGGGTGGATTCTAAGCCATGCCAGTAGACCCACTCCCCTCTGCCCGTAAAATATGCATATTTTGCCCAAGCATTATGTCTTCTTTCATATCTATAGAAATCTCTGGGCAGCACATTGGTGACAGCGAAAAGCGCACTTGACCGTGAAGGACATCTATCCTGCTTTCTAATGCTGGATGATAAACCGTGGCTGGGCGGAGGAAGTGCATATGCTGCAGGTGGGAGGATTGATGACGAGCCGTGACAGGAGGCCTGAGAATGACGTCTGAGCATGGCACCTGCCCCAGTGCCGTGTTATACAGGAGAGCCAGTAACAATGGAAGCGACACTAATCGTAAATCATATGGAAAAGTTTCGTGTGGACCTGCAGCCACATCTGTATGAAGGTAGCAATTACGCAGCTTCGCGATTCTTCCACTTCCCCACCAGCCTAATGGAACTTGCAAAGACATGAATGGGCAGACCTAAATTGAGAACAAAGTAACAAGGAAGAACATACGCGACACCCCACCTCCACGGAACTGTGTCAAATCCCATCTTCTGTTACATAAAACCGATTTTAGTACAGTGTTCCTACGTCTAGCAATGGACACGCATGTTGGACAGCGTATTTCGCCATCTCTAATTGCAGTTGCACAACAAGAAGAGACTCCGGATCTGGTAGAACTGCCAAGGGGAATCAGTGACGTTACAGTTGGGTTTCTCCTCAGTTGCATAGATATTCGATGACTGGTGCGGATGGCGCGTAGGTGTTTTCTCTAAGGCACCACTTACGCTGTGATGGCTGAGGTGGAGAAAGAGGAAAAGGCCATGCAATACGTTGGTTGTTTAGCTCTCGGTTTTGGTGAAAGGACACTTCATTTCTTCGCCATTGTGCATTCGTTGGGAGGCTGGCCTCTGAGCCACACCAGTAGTTCTCAATCAAGAGACCTACATAAAGACATAGGCAGTGAATGAGTTAAGCCTTGTGGAAAACAGGAGCCAATGACCTACTTGTCCATTACAAGATAAACCATGGACAGAACAAATTTGAAGAATGAAGAGAACCGCACAACGAGCCCATTTAACACTCCAATTATAACAGTACTTTTTAAGCAGAAGGAAGAAACAGCCAGCCAAAGACAGAAACAGTGAAACACAGGCCAAATGCAGAAAAGCAACGCATCGAGCAACCACCCCAACTTCACAATGAAAATGACAGACTACAGTTAAGAACAACAAGTATCGTTTCCATCAAAATACGAA
>NW_020170569.1:108059-110592 GCF_000524195.1 Echinococcus granulosus | reverse complement strand
AGAAAAGCTAAGCATGCCTTTGGAACTGTCAGAACCGAAGCACATCATGTCAGATACTAGATAGGGATCTAGAGAAATAAGAATAAATAAATATGTTAGAAGCGGAAACATGTACCTTACGTAGCAACGCTATTCATCCATCCATTCCTTACGCTATCGTACATTATCTGCAAGTTCCTTCCATATTTACAGCAAATGTCGACAAGCTCTTCAGAAATCAACGTACTTCCACATCAGACTGGGAAAAATGCATTTAACTTTCAAAACTATTTTATCCCACTTTGATTAGCCAACAAAACAGAGTAACTACTACGGTTTTATACCGTTTGGCTGCCACGCAACCACACAACTTCCCAACCACCTAGGGCCTGCGGAGAATCGCAACTAAGAGGAAAAGACTTTTCCTTTGCCGATCAGGTGGCCCGACAAAGCGTGACTGAAGGAAAATTGAATCCACACTCATGCCGAATTCTGCCCTTAACTTCCGTTTTGCGCAAAGATCAATGATGGGGTCAAAGCACACTTTGACAAAACAAATCACATTTGTCCTTTAAAACTGACAAACATTGATGAGTTGACACTTTAGCCTGGTGTCTTTGGGCTAAACTCGGCCACAAAAAGGTGATCAACACACGAAGTGACCTTGCTACAAAACAGCGACCAGCTTTTAGCACCACTGAAAAAATGAAGCAAGGAAGGATGAAGGGAAGAAAGGAAGTGACACTAAAAACTGTCCTTTAATCCGTAGCACAAGCAGGCATCACGCCGCCTGAAGTAATTTTAGCACCATTATTCTCCCTTGCCTCGGGATTAATCACAACTCATTGAAAGACTTTCAACAGCTAAAGCGGTTTGACCACTTGTGAAGCGCCGAAAGAGATACAATAGAACCACGTTTGATTCTGTCGCAAATTTCGCCACACAAACGTCTTCCAAATCCAGAAATACAACCATCGCACTGGTGGCATTAAAGCACATACTACAAACTTCCCAGACTCCTTGTGCATCTATTATAAAGCCGCCTTCAGATTCGCTCGTCTTATAGACTTCATGAATAAGTCAGATGTGATAGTGCGAATAAATAAGACAAACTGCTGCATCAACATGTGCCATGGTGGATTAAAATAACATCCAATTGCCGCAGCAGAATGAGCAAGGGTAGGGAAGGCCCGGCAACTCACTTTCTGTTGTTGAGGTTGTAGCAGTTGCAGAAACATACGACGCTGATAGCCTCGTAGGTTTGTACCGAGTTCACCGACATTCACTAGTGACTTTCTGGACCCAAAATTCGACAAAAATGTGCCTATTTCTCATTAACCATTCTCTGATAAGCATGAAGGCATTACCGAACAACACCAACTGCAAATCACGCACGTGCCACTACTTCGCACATTACTCAGTTAAGAATGGATTGGAATTCATGAGTTGCTACCATGCCCTTTGTGCATCAACTGGTCCAGTGTACATGTCGTAGGCAGCAATTTGCTTTCACTCTTAATCCGCCTGTCTTTGCACAATCATTGCACAGCAAAAGTTGCATTATCCAGATTGTCATAATATCGGTGCCGGTGGACTACCATGTGCTCATGAAACACGTAGAATACTAATCACTCATGGACTTCTTCACAACTAACTGAAAGTCCAATCCTCGATTTTGTACCAATGGTTTCATTGTGAAACATGCAAAGTAGGAACTCAGCAACCACTTCATCGAAGCTTCAGCTACGACGTCATTTGTTGCTTGAGGTACACCCAGATGCAAAGGACTGGCTACCCAGACACCTAAAACTGTTTGTTTGAAAGGGTGCAGCCAACAGCAACTCATGAACCACAATTCATTTTTACCTGAGCAATGCCCGAAGAAATGGCAAGGCGACATTTGTAATTAGTGTAGTTTGGTAACACCATCATGTTCTTCAGATAATGCCTTATAAGGAACAGGCACATTCTTGCCTGATATAAGGCCTGAAGCGTAATTGGCACGGAGAAAAGTCCAACATTTAGTGGGATTTTCGTCAAAACAAATAGAACCCGCCTGGCCGAAATCGCAGCGCCGTTGAATTGCTCGAAGAGCCCACATCAGCACTGGGATAAAACAATGGAGCAGCTAATAGCCTTTAAGATAACCAGTTCAGTTGTTTACTTTATAAGCCTGTTTGATGTTATAGATAAATGTAATGAAGTTTTAGAACAAGGTGACACTTTTGCGCGGTATATAGACAATTTTGTGGTTACCAATTCCCCAAAAAACACAAACTATTGCAATTCCTGTGCTTATATGTACTAATTAAATCTTAAAATACCTGTAGAACTTTTTATGGCTGTTCGTGATTTAAATGCATATACGTGGCTGCAAAATTAGGTCAGCTGTAAATCTTAGGTTGCACTTTATCTACAACATTGTGTGGTAATATTGTAGATCTAATCGCCTCTCGAATGACTTCCCTTTTTAACATCCTATCTTCATAAAATGCACTAATATTGCCTTCCAAGGTTATCGTTTGTGCGCACGATTAGCTGGTCCACTGGCTCA
>NW_020170569.1:81472-107959 GCF_000524195.1 Echinococcus granulosus | reverse complement strand
TCTAGTTGTACCTTTCGCTAGCTTCATCGAGAACTTGGATCTTTATGCTGCTGTGCTTCGGTCCTTTATAACCTGTTACCTGTTTCGTATTAGCTTTGATGCTATACGAGAGGTTATTTGTCATCACCTCATGAAATACGTCTTTAGCCTTTAATGCGTGAATATTTCATTTCGAGTTTGACGGTAAAGTAAGTGTAGTGACCCCAATAAACATGCCGTCATCCTACTTGTTAAGAGGTCCTACATGAAGAATTCTTGAAACATGTCTTTAACATCGACGAATGAATCGATGGAGACGGAAGTATGATGACTGTGGAGGCGCAGTCAGAATTGTAAACAGCTGTCTTCCTGAATCCGCCCTTTAAATGCTTCGTCAGTTTTGGTTGTGAAGTTCATTCCACACAGGCTAGACTAGATCGCCATTCCTACCACTGCCTTTCTGGCTTGACTGCCTCCAATCTGGTTCTTAGGTAGAAGCACATGTGGTGGAGTTTACCTGAGTGGATTATGGAGGGCTAGTATGGGGTTCTTCATTGGGTCAGACATTGAAATTGAGATTAGTTCCCATTGCCTTTGCAGTGCTCGCTAAATTTGGGATGCTGCATTGGAACGACTGTTTGTAAAATTGGTGGTTGAAGACATTTTCTTGTGTGTAGCGTTGCTGCTGCGCGGTCAGTGGCTTCGAGTGGGTGAAACCCAGTCGTAATTGCTATTTGTCCTGCATCAGGTGAACGGTCGGTTCTCTGACTTTATAGCACACAGAGCAATAATATTTGCTCAGTGGTGGAGTGCAAAGGTCATTTTTGCTAGAAATTGGAAGCCAGACTAGAATGTGGAAACCGGATGTGCTGCAATTGCAATAGGTCTCGTCAACCGACGCTTTATGTGGGTTCAGGCATGGTGAGTAGTAGTGGACAGTCCAATAAACGGCGCATTGCTAATGAACCAACAGATTTCCATGCTTTATAGCACGTATATGAACAATGCCCGCATTTCACAAGTCCCTGAAACTTAAGGCAAAGCATTGTAGTGGGCTCTGCCGAAAACCGCACTTGTAAGTTCATCAGTTACTTTTTCGAATCGTCTCATTGGCATCATTGTTGGACCATATATGATGGCTGCCACAGCACCTAGACAAGCGGACATGAGATTATAGCATTGTGGTCGATTGAGATGGATTAAACTAACTTCTGCTTAATGTTTAAGCAACAGGAAATAGCGCGATTTAAACTTGGTGGCGTATTTTTCGGCATAAACAAATGGCTTTTAAGGATCTAGCTGCAGATAATGGCCATACACACCATTGAACTTCCGGCTATTTGCCCATTTTCTCCAACATGCAGACAGAATCGGCGTTTCTTGACAAACTTTGCCTCGCAATTTGGTTGCTGTGTTGCTTATTTGCTGGCGTGGACTCATAAGTGAAGTGCAGTTCATGTGTTCTTTTAAGGTGACAGGTGACGAGGTGACTTAATTTTGTCCGTAAATATTGTTGAGTCCATAGTGGCTACTTGTCCATCATCTACTCAGTTGGGTTAATATGTCCTGTGTGGGGAGCACGGTGTTAGTCTCCACCTTCTCCATCACAATCGCAATGCACCATCGCATCCGGTGCACTTGCATATTTACTCCTTGTAGATGCAGAAATAAATATGCAGGCTACGTGTTTGAACAGAGGACCTCAAATTTCCTCCTCTGTGCTCAATAAAATTGCCTCATGGGTCGAAAACTTGCAACATTTGTTGTCATTCTTTGTTTCATGGTTGATTGGTCCCCTAACAAAAGGACTTGCAGACCGATTGGTGGTAAAATTCAGCCTGGAAGTTTTCCAACTTCTCAACTATTTCTCCTTTGCTCTTGTAAAACGATGGGTAAATGGAAGGATGGATAGTTGTTTGTAGTAAAAATTAGTTAATGGAGACAAGCTAATGAAAGTGGCTGATTGTAAATTATTGGGTGTGTTGTATTCGATGGGTGGAGGGCGGATAGGGGCTTGAAAGCAGTCTGCTTGATGCATGAATCTGGATGAAGGGGTGAACGCCTAGGAAGGTAGATTGGCATATTCATGGTAGAAGAAGAATCGAGTTGACCGAGTGAATTTGTTGATTAAATATGGATTGATGGATGTGTGTGCAACTACTTCTTCTGCCTCTAAACCACCCTCTCCTTTCTCCTCTTCCAACGTCAGCTTTCGAGCCCGCCTCCACGGACTTCAGCAACGACCACCTCCTCTGTCGTTCCATCATCATCTCCGTCCTTGGTGGCATTGGTCACGGCAATGTCATCTCTACTGCCCGAACCGCCTTTGAGCGTTGGTACGCAGCCGCGACCCCTGCACCGATTGGTGAGGCCGCAGTGGAACAAGCAAAACTCCCCACCTGATCTTTAAACTTTACTCTACTCCATGTGCGTGAGCAATGGTGAAGATGAGGCGTTTCAGAAGCCTTTGAAAGTGAGGTGGGATGCAAGACGGATGGCTTTGAATTACCGGTGCGAGGTAGGATTGGAGAGATGGATGGGTGAAGTGTTAATTGTTATGTCGGTATCACTTTTACTGCAAGGATCTTAGGGAAAATTCACCATCACATTTCGGATTTGTCAATGAAGCTCAAGTGTGATCCTGCATTTGCTACGCTTGTCATTTCTCGGTGCATATTGGAGTGAAGTTAGTGTCTGGTTTGGGTTAATTATAGAGCTCTGAGGATGAGGTTGGAGAAGTAGATGAAGGAAAGGATGGATTTTGTGTAGATGAGTTGAGTGAGTGGGGAAGGAGTGAATGCACCTGGATTAAACGTATGGAATATTGAGGTAATGAGAAGATCAGGGGTGAATGAATGGAAGACCGGGGTAGATTTATTGAATTCTTCTCCTTTGCCAAAAGCTGCACCATTGGGCGACTTTGACCGACGAACGCGTCCATATTTTCTTCAATCTTAACGCCACCACGAATGCTGACACCATTACGCATCTCTTGTTCCTCACCTTCAGGGCGTACGTACGCAAGCAGTGCCGATAGCACTTCCACTCCAAGATGAGCACTTTGCTATGCCATAATAATAAGCGCTATGTTGTTAAAGTGCCTTGAAATGAGAACCAGTTTGGTTGTCAAACCTGTCATTTGCTGCATTTAGCTTCACGTAAATGAGACATGTCTGACTAGCGAAAGACCTTACGCCTAAGTCCCCCCATAACAACCACATTTGCAGCAATTTAAAAGCATTGTTGCACTTTGCCATGTATAGGGAGGTTTGATTTTCCAGCAGAATCAACGTACAGTCGTAACTTAAGTGCCCTAAGTAATCAATGTAGAGTCAAGGTCAGCCATGTGAACAATGAAGGTATCTGTGCTGAAGTCTTGTCTAGGTGGACCTCGAATGAACCCAGGCTCACATGACAGCATATCTAGTTCACCGCAAAGGTTGACTTATGCTTCAAGACAGCAGAATTACTAGGGATCTAAAAGATTCCCCGCCTGGGTTAACCTCTTGTATCACAAATAGTGATATAAGGAATTTATTTATAGAAGTGGTCAAGTGTTGTAAGTAGTTCAGGCTATTTGTAGCTGGATCATTTTACCAGTACAAGTACTATAGGTGCTTTGCACTTAACTAAGTTCTTTGCAACCCAGAAACTTTTCTACTTCTTAAGCGAAATTACAGTTTGCTGCTTCCACAGGATGCTTTGGAAGAACACTGCAAAACAAGTGCATACTACAGCCCCTTTTAATGATCATGAATAATCACAAAGATCAGGAGAAAAAGCCTGTGTTGCAGAGCACTGAAGATTTCGGTCTTCAAGAAACTCTGCAATTTGTGCCGCCAATGCTCGTTGTAGCCACCACTTCAACAGAAAGTTGCTTGACAGAATCTGCACAACCTTGAAAATGACACGCTGAAGTGGACCCCAAGTCTTCCCATCCAACGGTTTCAGACTTAACCCATTCCAGCGTGAGATTAGCAGCTCCTTCATTTCAAACAGCTGCCTCTTGCTTGAATGGAGAGGATGTGGCGAAGGAGGTAAGAATTGGATAGTCACTTCAATGGAAGATGGGTGAATGATGAGTAAGAATGGTGACAAGAAGCTGGCGTTTACAGCACCGAATAGCTGGATGTTTTCAACACTTAAATAAATATGCATGAAGGAAAGATCACTGCCATCGGATGATGCGTGGTACTCCCAGCTGTATGTGAGGGTAGCGTTCCGAGCTCCAAGTAACCAGAACTGGTTGCTGTGGCCTGACTGGGTCAGCAGTATGGGCAGTCGATCAGACAGATAAGCCTGCAGGTGGATGTTTATAAATCCTTCTGGTATTGTTTGATCGGTGGTAATCAACTCTAAGCAAAGGGTTGGATTAATTTGTAATTATTCAGAATCCATCTGCTGCAAGTGGAGAAGAGCACCAACCTGTGTGGGTGTCGCGATCCATGTGGCTCCTGTGAAGTGGTAGGAAATCGTAAAAGACTACGTAGATGAAACTAATGACAAGAAGGATGCAGAGAAGTAGTATCCAGTTGTGCGGCAATCTCATATCCCTTAGCCCACAAATGCAAAACGCCAGTTTGCTGACTAATTCAAATGACATCAGCTGCTTAACTTGGAAGTAGTCATCGATCGAGTGGTAGGTCGGAGGTCAGCAGTCTGGTTTAAGCCCTGCTTTCCAGGCAGTTAGTTCTTGTCCATCATTTTGTAAGCAGAGGAACCTTTAAACTGGTCAAAATTCCGTCTGATTCTACTTCCGCATTTAAACATCATTGCAGATGGGAGCAACTATTTCAACAATTTGTTCAATTTGGTCTCCGCATTCTATTTTAATGCCGTAGATGGAACGATCTCGTTTAAATCATTAATGCACTTCGTTACTTCTGTCACCATTTGGTTTCGTTATAATAAAGTGGTCAAAGTTCTACGGGCAGTAACGTTGCGTCCACTTTTCTCTCCGATACGTTCTGTTTTCAACACAAATGAATGCATCATCCCTTACGTCCTCTTTTATGTAAACTTTTACATTGTGACACGTTGCAAACACAAGGGTGCATTTTTGTGGTTTTCTTGGCAGATGTAACAGAGCAAGCTGTAGCAAAAAACTTGACCGATTTATTAAAAATTTGGTTTTCAGGTAATTTATTATACGGTTATTACGATGGAGGAACTTTTGACTTGACCGATGTTGACAAGAATTCCACCTTGTCCACTTGGAGTGGGAAGACAGGTCTTTCCAATTACCGATTTCTAGCACGCACGGGTGTTAAGTCACTTCGGGTCGGGATACTGTTGATCAAGACAGCAAACAACGAGGGCAGTGCATGCGGGAATGCAACAGTGTGCTGTGGTCTAGGATACAAGACTCATGGGAACCCATTAGTGCATTACCGTTATGGGAATCTAAGCTGTAGAAAAATATTTGCAGCTACTAACATGACATAAGCGGATGTACATCTGTCGGTGACGCGTAGAACGTCTGCCTGATTGTGGAATTCTCTGACTAACATCTAACCTGCCATAAAGTTTGGAGGCTAACCTTCCTGCGAGAAAAGTGGACACAAAATAAGGCAAAGCTGGATAATGTGGGGGCGTCTTGACTAAAAGAGCCAGGATATCCTCAATTGTATCAAAGTAGGTAATGCAACCTGGGTGCATCACTCTACTACGGAAGCAAACCGAATATCCAAGTGATGGATGCCTCCAAAAGTCAGCATTTCAGCATCAACAGAGAAGTGAAGAATCCCCTTCTAGGGCGGTTCAGCCACACTGACAAGTGTTGAAGCCCCAAAGCTATCTAAGTCATTGTCAGAATTTGGAATAAATGGGTAATCGTGGCGGACTAGATTGCAGTATATGTCCTAAGGTCTGATTTATCCTTTGAACCGAATCAAAATTTTCAAGTTGATCTGGATGTTTCCCCAGAATTTCCCGCTTCTTAACTGCCTGATTGGTGGGAAGTCTGTAATTTGATATTTCAAAGAAGAACCCACGCACGGTAGAACAGGCGCTGTCCAAAATGTAGTGGAGTGTAATCAAAGTAATGCAACACTAGGATGTGGTAAAACAAGGACTTTGTACGTGTTCTCCTACTTCATGTTGATTTCAACCCTTATGAAATGGTTAAGGGCGGTGATTCATGAATTAGCGAAACTGATTGTTTTGCCTACTTATCATGCAACTTGTCACCCCTTCGATGGGAGGAGGCGCATGATCTACGAAATGATTAATTTAGAAATAGCACTTTACCATCTGTGATTAGCACAGCTTCATCCTCGTTGATGTACGAGATCAGTAAGGGGATAGGTTGTTTTCCCCTACAGACACCAGTGAGAAACTTTAGCGAACTGGTAAACCATCTTACGTGTCCAAAATCTAGCTTCACACGACCGTAAGGAATGAAGATGATATTCAAGTATTTGCTGTTATAAACGCCCACAATTGACTGTTTAGGAGGTTTAGGGCGATTACAAAATTAGTTGGTTAGGTAACGAGCTTGTGGTATTCAACGGTGAAGTAGGTGAGATAAGTGTCCGATGTGTCCGAACCTTCGTGGACCCTCAAGGAATATGGAAGCAATGTCTAAAGCAAAAAGGAAATTGGGTCTGTCCTACAACTGAAAATTGACAACTAGACTGTATCCAGTTCAGGTGGGCAGTCTTCAAGCAAGATGCTAATCCAGTTACTAAGTTCCGCTATAAATACACATTAGGAATATCTATTTTGATGAAGACTTTGAAACAGCCGCACTTTAGTGTCCAGCTTGAACAAGTTTGCCAATTATGAGTACGATATATTGAAATGTTTATATCCTCAGGTGTACGATTTGTTCCATTGGTATTTTTCATTAGATTTGTCATTTCACTTACAACTCATTCCTTAAATATGCCTTTTGCATGTGCATCCAGTTACAAAAATATTAATCAGTGAAGCAGAAATTCTATTTAAGTTTGTTTTGAAGATGTATTTTTAATGCCACTGTCTTAAAAATTTGTGGTGATTCCAGAACCAATGCTTTTCAGTCTGTATGCCGTGTCACCATCATGCAAGCTTTGCTATCTGCCACAGTCCCTTGTTCAACAGTCTATGCAACTCGCCTGTCCATCTGTAACAGTAAACCCTCAGCACATATTGGGAACAATAAGTAAGTAGTAAACCGCGACGAGATATCTGGGATTCCTGCTGTAGTCACTTCGTGAATACATTATAATGTTCTAATTTATCGTGCACAAAGACAGAATTACCACGTTACTTAAATCATGTACTTATTTCTTTGAAGAATTCTTTGACTTGCCCTGTAACGCTTCGTAGAGTCTAAACGCAGCCATGCAAGCCCAAAAAACTGACACATGGATCACAATCATGTCACAAGCACCGATACTGAGATCCCCTTTTATGCATAAAGTTTGTAGGAATGATTGTAAACAAGTTTTGAACGCGGTTTTCGTCTAGTCATGAACTTTTAATCAAACTGCACTATTACCACAAATATAACATTGTAACGGTGGGAAGGTGAAAAAATGAATTTAAATAATTCTAGTGTATTGTTTGAAGTCACAATTTGTAAGCAAATTCTCATTTAACATTGCTGCTGTCACTCAATTCACCCTCTTCAAGATTGCATGTAAATCCTCCATCAAACGTAAGCAATTTAGACCGACAACTCGTCCAAATGTTGTGTTTTCAATCAAACAGAATATTTCGTACTTAGTGTAACAATCAAAATTACTCCTACCAAAGGCAAGCATTGTTTCATTATTCACGCCATTATTTTCCACAGATGAAGCTGGTCTGAAATGTAGCTTTTCTGTTCGTGATTTGTCAAAGACGTGTCGTGGTTTAAAATTAAATGCACTACTTAAAGAATAGATAGTAAAGCAAAAAACCATTTGCTTTTGTCATATCTCAGGTTTAAGCGTAATTTCGCAGAAAAAAGACATCCAGTGTATTTTTTGACAGCTTTGATGTAAAATTTTGCCGATCATCAGTCGATGGTGTAAACCTACCCTGTTAACTCCAAATAACTAACAAGCTGTGATATTAACTGATTAAAGCACCTCATACACTACAAATGAACCACATTTGTCACTGATGGATCGCGTCCCTGTCTATGGAGAGGAAGTAAACTCACACATTGTAAAATCGCACTTTGTAGCGAGTTTGATAACCTCTGGTTGAGATGTGCCTCCTGAACATAATGCGCACATCACTTAGCTGGTCCATATGGCATACTTTCACTCATGACAAAATTCAAGTTGTGTAAAACTTGCTTCTTTAATCGGTATTTACATTTTTTTATTTCTAATGCATTCTTCCTACTAAATTACTTTCCTTTAGCCCTATCTCTGTTCATTTTACACCAGTTTAGTTAAATGTGGTGATAGTTAAAAAACAAATTTGGAAATGACTCACGCAATTTACTTGAGAATACCTTAAGTGCCTGATGGAAGCTTCCCTTCATTTGTCATAAAGGCAGCATCTATTCTTTTAGTACTTCCGAAGTAGTGTATGCAATAGATCAAATCTGTGTTGTTATTTAAGTGTTTCTACTGCACAACGCAGCTGAATTTACCATGTTAGAATATGTCAGGAGACGATTAGAAATTGCCTGGTTTTGATTGAAAGAACTTGTCCTTTACCTTAAATATGCCTTTTTTTGAGTAGAAAATTTAAAGAGTCATCTCAGACTGATCATTTCCTATTAAAGGATGGGAAAGTGCTTCTCATAATCATTAAAATAAATTTGCGGTGAATGACAAAAAAGTAAATCTGATTGTGTGCACGCCCTAGCACTGGATAGGAGATTTGTTTGGCGTTGGTGCTAGAGATGTTAGGTATATATATATATATATATAATTATATAATTAAGGGGAAGTTTACCATTATTTAGTATTCACAACGACGTACATGTTAATTTACTAGGCAGCACTGTGAAAACGGTAGTTTATGGCTATGTAACAGATTGTGAACACAATCAACGCAGTTTGTCTATGCTATGAAAATTATGCATTAGGGCTACTTTTATTTATTTTTGCGAACTTGTCAGAATATGCCATAAAAGAGGTGAGATTGTCAGGTCAACTTTATTTGACACGATGGTCACAATGGTCTGACAAGTAAAACGGTGTTTACCTTTGCTAGGTACAAAATATCCGGTTTGATCACAACCGTGAGAATAAAATGAGTTGTAAGTCCAGTTGATTTAAATGCATTAGAAAGCTTTCGCCAAGTCTCAGAGGAGGAAAATAATGTGGTCGATCTAATCTGAAGTAGAACTATTATTCATAGGATTTTGATTCAGCATTACGTTAAAAACTACTCAGCTTAATTCTCTATCCTCTGACTGTAAAAGAGTATTTCATATGCAGCAGTTGTGCATGTTAATGAGGTGTTTGTACTATTACAAAGTGATGCCAAAGGAGTAATTGATGGAAATCAGCAGCGGTTTTGAGTAGTAACTTAATTCAACCCTTGCACACGAGAAGTGGATGCATGGTGGAAGTATTCAGGAGGTGATCACAGTAGATAACGCCAGATATCTTAGCTCATTTAACTTCATAATCATGATTGGCAAAGTGTTATCAGGGTTTCTTTTTCCAGATGCAGCCTGGGACTTAACGAGGTTCTATGCCACATAAATCAAAAATGTATGTAGTACAATATAGAATCAATTGCTCTTTAGTAAAACTATTCGATGTAATGCGTTGCTTCTTAACAACTACAGTTTGCATTTATTATCCAGATGCGTTTGTTCCCTTCTCTAAGCATCCAATTCCCCATGTGCTACTTAAATTATTGTTGCCTTAGAGCAGAAATTCACTGCATCAAATGGTTTATAATTCAGAGGTTCTGCTCTCCTATTCTATATTCCGTTCTTGTCGTAACATTGAGCTAGCCAGGCAATGCTTGTTTACATGACTACATGATTTCACCAGTAGCAGCGCAAATATGCCAGTTAGTTGAAGTCGTTAAATTCATTGTCTTCTCTGCTCTCCCGCCTGCATCACAAATGCATGCGGATAGTAATAGAGATGTTTGATAATCAAACTATAGCAGTATTTTTCTTTTTGAACGTGCACGAGCACAAATTGACAACGGTTAAGGAACTGCCAAGATTATTATACACAACGGGAAGAGGAACTGCATTTATAGCACAAGTGTAAAAGAATGTTTTGCTTTTACTTTTGAAAAACTATCTTGCAATCTTTGTTGGTGATAATCTTGCTAGTGCACTAAAATTTATAAGTTAGACTGAGCAAACGACTTTTAAAAACAATGTCCAGCTTAGCCTTCACTTGCATGGTCTTGGTGAAACTTAGAATGTTTTTCAATAAGAAGGCATGTGATCGTCTCCGTCACTTGGCCTACTTTCCGCAATGGTATTTACACTTAATTAGTTAAAAACTAGTGTCAATTTTTAGATTTTGAATTCTTTATGCACAATTTCATTGTCTTTGAAACGGTCTTAAGGCTTGCCATCCTGATGTCTGGTGCAAGGCGTCAGCTGCCTGCACATACTGCAGGAACGTTTAAATTTGCGAATGAATGGCAACTGCATTAGAAGTTTTCCTTGATGAAATAATTTGAACCAGACATGGCTGTAGTGATTTGCCCCTCCTATATTTTCTAGTGTTTCATCCTCGATATCAAATATTGTGGATCATTTTGTGTCATGACTGTTCGATACACAATGTGTACAAACGATTGTATTATATTTCAGCAGGTTCTACAAGTTACGTGGGCAATATCTTAGTTTCCAGAACTGTTTTTTCGGTAAAAATTTTTCCGCAAATTTGATGACTCATAACCTAAATTGACGAATGCAGATTGAAATGCAAAGGACCTACTAAGGTGTTAACACTCACTCCAGTGGGTAAGGGTTATTCACCCCTACCACCTTCATTCTCATCCCTTCTACGCATAACAGAACCAGAGATAAGTCATGATTCTACTTACGATCAGGTAAGGAGGCTAAAAATGGTATAATAGAGGTGAAATTTAAAATAAAGCCGACATAAAAAGCATCATTTTTGCATTTCAGAAACTTGAGCGACCAAAGTTTATTTGGGGTCAGGCTTGCGAACACAGTGGTGTACTACATGACAGAATATGGAGCCTCACAGAAGCAGCATAAGTCCTGCAAGTGACAATGCCACAACCACCAACAACAACATCACAGAATTGAGTCAAATGTAAAATTTGCCTTTTTTGTTTGAGTTGAATTCTCATCGGCTGTTCTAGTTATCATCCGCATGGGTGATGCCGATCTGCCTCCCCATATCCACATATCTACATGATTTATTCGATTAAATGAACTTTCCATACGTAGAGACAACTTCTGCAGGGAAGCTAAGCAAAACACAAACAGAATGGCAAAACAGAAGAGGGAGGTGATGTTCTTATCTTATCAAGTTAGCTTTACATATTTTTGAAGGCTGTTGCCTGGATGAAGGCCTGATGGTTTGAAACAAAGCCCCCATTTCTAGTAATTATCGGTGTATTTTAAGCACATGCATGCATTGCATGAGACGGTTTGGGGTTCGCAGACATCTTCTGGTGACATTCACGCAAAGAAAAGGAAATCTTTATGCTTATTTTCCTAGTAAGTGAGAGAGAACTTCCTCTGCAATACGATCAGAGGAAAGCACATGGTTATAATCCCATATGCACAAATATTGAAATGAGGAAATTTGTAACAAAGATTAGGCGTCTTTATCTTTTGAACGATTCTTAGGCCATTCCTTATGTGAAGTTTTATGAAATCACACTAACAAAATCAGTCAACAAGTGAAATATCCGACGATACAGTGAGAAGGAGAGAATGAATGGCCTTAAATTGTGGGCGATTGTATATTTAGGGATTTGAACATAAATAAGTATTAATAGATCGCAACTGGAGGAGTTGAAAGAAAGAAAGTGCAGAATGTACAAGGTGATAAGTTAGCAAGCGAAATCGCACTGACAAAGCAAAGGCACTTTGCTTCGATTCGAGTAAACAAGTGCTTGGAGCCTTCAGTTTGCTTAATGCATACAAGACTGAATTCAAACGAAATCTGCATATGCTTAACTTTTGTATCATAGTGATAATTATTTTAAGTCGGATACTGCTAGATTGACTGGAATCTCTATTAAAATACGATAGACGCAAGAAAGTTTTAAGAGAAGCAGCAGTAGACATTTTGACAATTTGTCAGAAGAAGATCTCATTATAGTTTCTTTATAATGTCCTAAACTCTTAATGAAAAGCATTCATTTTTTGAACGATTTGAACATTGTAGTGGGTGGAAGGGATAAACAAGTAATAAACAGCCAGTCTAGTTATTATTTGCATACAGGTCAGTCTACTGCAGGCATTCAGGTTGAAATAGCGTAACCTGCCCCGTGAAGAGAAATGGAAAATGATATCTTCCCAAATGAAAGTAGCTGCTTCAGTTGACGCACGTATCACCATTTTCTTGAAAGCACCACTTACTTTAATTGAACAAAAACGTTTACAACATCAGTTTGTTCATGAGGTCCCATAAGAAACTGCATTGTGTTTTATGTCTTAGTAGAGAGACTGATCTTTCACCTGGCTGGTATTACCTTCGCCGAAGTCTTGCATTGTATCAATCCTAAATGACAAGCTAACAGCACTCTGTTCACAGAAAGGTCTGCTGCAAAGTTAATACACAATACAGTACAACACAACCCAATGTAATGTAGGCGCCAATTCTGGCCCAGCCAGAGACAAATAAACGGAGAAAATGCTGTCACACTCCCACTTCACAAAAATATAGTACATATAGACAAGTAAATTTTACGGGATTCAATTTACGAACTGACCAACAACTGCGATGAGAACTTTAATGTACACTTCAATATTTGGGTGATTTAGATTAATAAAGTGACTCTTGATGCACTTGGAGTAAGACTTGCTAATCATTGAATCCGCACTATCACAAAAGTTGAGGCGAAATTCAAGCCAGCGCTTCAGTGAATGCGCACCATTCACAAAGTATAAAAATGTGAAGTCACCAAAGTACATGGTGGGTTATGTGTATGGGAGGGGCTCATTTACAGTGTCTGAAACCAACAAGTGTGGGGTGTATCAAGTGACAAAAGGATCGCAAGCTGGTAAATTTGCACAAATGCTTGAGTAGATGAGTCGTGAACAATATGTTGAGCACCAAGTTGCCCAGACCCTGTATGAAGTTGGCCTCTTGTAACTCATTAAATGTGCACCTTTAATTGCTCAGAAATATACCTTAGAGATGTCGGACACTCGGCAGTGGCTTCTGTCTTACCACGTTTTCCTTAAAATGGATGTTGATTTGGTATTAACGTTGAGGGTGTTTAACCGAAATGCTCAAATCCGGTTGATTGAAGCAAGTGATATGGATTCGGTGCATAAATAAGCTCTCCAAGCCTGTAAGAAAGTGTTGTTGCGCCTGAGACTTGATTCATGTCAGCGTGCTTGTGTAATAACAAGCAACAAGTAAGTGGATTATCAAGGGAGAGTTTCAAGGAAGCCGACTAGGGCATGGACACCACTATGTAAACAAATCCGCTGCTCCCCTGCATAACAGTATCAGTAAATGTTTAAAGGAATCACAGTTATTCGCACAGCAATGGACACCGTTCATTTATGCATGGAGAGGTCCTCTTTCGAACAATCACTGTTGTAATTCTGTGTTTCTCTAGGGTTGTTGCTAAAAGAAATCATTAATCAGAGTGGCGGTAAGTTTCGCCAAGTTCTAGCAGGCCATTTGCGTCATCACTGCTCCTACTGTCCATCACCAACACTTGTTGCACTTCTCCTAGGTGCATGGAGGGCATCAGGTTACTCAAGGCCTCCCAGCACAGAAATGGCCGTCATGAACGATGGAACAGAGATTGTAGGTCAGACTACTACTGGATTAAAGGGATCCACAGAGGGTAGTGAAACTCAGTTTCTGATCAAATTTCAAAGGAGTTTAGCTGAGCTGCAAACAGGGTGATACCGAATGCTGATTGAGTGGTTTATGATTTAGGTTAATGTTATAGTGTTGTGTTGTAGTGTTGTAATAACCTCGTCCACTATCTGAGTTTTAGGCGAGCCCAACTAACAATATGTCAAACTCACTGACTGCCAATTACAGTTCCGATTCATTCGCAAAAATTATCAAAATTTTAGCATTTTTCACTTTCTTTTGGATGATCCATCTGCATACATACTGTAAATTCCCGATCAAGTCTCTCCCATAATTTTAACACACATCTTTACCGCTTAGAGCATCTAATAGGTTGGTAAACGGCCCTAAGACATTTCACTCGTTATAGTTAGTCAATTGTTTACTAATTTAAGAGCTAATAATTTCCGTATGTTATAGCACAGTGCTACTCAAGTCCAGGTCACACATCTATTACTTTTGCATCGTGCTAGATCAAATAGGTTGACAATATAGGTTATCACAATCAACATTGCATAATCCCTTGCCTTTTTAAGCTCAGCCACTTAAGTCAAGGTTTGATACGCATTATTTAAAGTCGCTGCATAATTTTGGAGTAAGCAAATGGAGCTGCCAATTTATCTGCACTAAATTCGTGGATGCTGTGATGATCGTTAAAGCATAAGAAAGGACATAAATTGGTATTTGCATGGCAATCGACAAAATTAATCTGAAAAACCACAGAAGCTACCAGCCAAATTTGGCATACAGTATCAAGTGACGACGCGTTAGCAGAGTTAATTATCTCCACTCGCAGTGTACATGCGATTAGTTTATGTTGAAAAATCGCTCTTAGATAAAACGCCTCACATTGAGGAGGACCCTCTAATCCTTAGGATAAGGCAGAATTATCTGTCACTGCTTACTGAAACAATTCGTGCCTCCGCAAGTGAGCAAAAACATGCCTAAGGAAGTTGGACATTGGATACTTGCGTACTTGGGCTGTGAAATCACACCCATACACTTCTGCTGGAGATTTTAGATTACTCTTTTGCCAATTACTTGTTAATGGGTGTTAGAGGAAGCATTTAATTACTAAGTACAGAGTTTCTTAGCTCCTACTTAATATTGCTAAACCAGCTCTTCAGCAATGAGATAAATTTGTTATTTTCCCTTGCTTAGGTCATAACATGTTTTCTCGTTAATGCCTTAACTCACGCTTTATCGTCCTCTATAATTTTCACCTTTTCAATTAAAAATTGCTGTTGGACAAGATTACCTACTTGAAACATTAAAAATGAAATCAACGATCATTTATTCACTGACTATAATGCAGCAAAATTTCCTTTGACACTAATGCAAACTTACAAAAAGTTGAATGGGCTAAAAGATTCCTTGAGCTAAATCTACTGTGCATTCAGTCCAATATAAAACAATTTGGAGACAATACGAATGATTACAAAGAAAACAGAGGAGTTGGTAAATCATACTATACCCATCTGCCTTAGTAATTGTTCTGCTTCACCTAATGCAGGCCGTACCTACGTAAGCGAAATCCACTCTCACTTCATGCCTCCCTTCCTTAGCCTTGGTATACAAAGTGAACACCATACTAAGCACAAAACATTGACGCAGTCGGCATTCCTAGATGCAACATGCTACAATTAACGAATATACCTACAAAGATGCCATTCGCCTACAAGCAGTTATGTAGTCCATTGAGTCAAAAAGCTGTCTGTTATTCCCTATTTGTATCATCAAAATTTCCGCTATAGTATTAGATCAGCAATATGAACATATATCTGATTCATTTCAATGGAATCCTTCTTTAAAATTTGCAACAAAATCACGTTTGACTCCTCGAAGACAACGAATTTGTCAACTGTGTATTTAGTCCATACCAGAATAAGTCAAAGTAACAGTTTTCAAGGCATCTTAAATATTTCATAATAGCCGACCACAAATTAGATAGCCACCACCAAAATAAAAAAGCGTCTACAATGTCCGCTTTCCGGTGTTCTATCACATCAGTTCCATTTTGAAACAAACCATTAGACAGTGGGGGTGGGTTGCGATACTCTGAACAAACTCCGCTGTTTCTTTTGCTTTTCTACAAAATCGAAAACTCTAGCACTTGTAGGGCGCACAGTCATGTACTTGGCCACTGATTCATGCACCGTGATGAGTGGCGGCCTCT
This sequence comes from Echinococcus granulosus, assembly GCF_000524195.1. Classification (NCBI taxonomy): domain Eukaryota; kingdom Metazoa; phylum Platyhelminthes; class Cestoda; order Cyclophyllidea; family Taeniidae; genus Echinococcus; species Echinococcus granulosus. The sequence continues at coordinate 91,873 of NW_020170569.1, read as the reverse complement.
TCTCACAGATATTACTGATCGCACATCGCCTTACACAGAAATGGGAAAGCAGACCTATTTAAGTAACAAAGAAAGTAGGTCACATAGAATAATGACTTAACTTAGAAGCCTTTTCAGAAAATATCATGTTTAGTATTGTACGATACCGATGCTTTGTGAAATTGAAGCAGTTAATCTGCTACATGGAATCAAATGATGCGATTTACGTTTAAGGAGCACCTGGTGAACGGAGGGTGTCCATAATGGACTCGACCGTAGACAGTTATATATAGTGCGCGTCAACTCATACAAAATAAGTTGCCAAATGCCGAAACTTTGTGTCTGTGTGCCCAAGTCTTCTGAATCCTAGATCCTCATCATAACCACTGATTAGATAAGCGATGGGAAAAACGAGTAAATAGAGGGGACGTCGTTACTTACCTACACAATGAGTACACGAAGTAGTCACAGTCACTGTTAGGTAGGTCAGTGAGCACGTGTTCAGTGACTAGAGAGCAGAGTCGGCTTCACTAAATATGTGGTTGAGGGTGCGTGCCTGTCAGCATCAGTACTAGCGTTTTGGTGAATCCAACTATACAAACTCGTTATAAATGATTGAACTAGAGCTACAAAGGTTGGTCTATATAGCATAGTACGGTGAAATTGGAGATTAATTTCTATTGGGTATAGGCCATAGAGGCAGGTTTAGGCGGGAGCACGCCTCCCGCTTTCTGCCACTCCCCCATCTAGAATGCAGATAGACCAGGCATCAATGAGAACTTCTAGAAGATTAAAAATGTAGAAGATACTTCTAAAATTGCAGACATCCCCATCTCAATCACAATTTAAACGCAAAGAGATAATCTTCCTATCCTCAAAAGAACTTCTTTTCGCTAAAATTAGTGTTTCAAATCCGGTGCAATGCAAACACATGAAAAGTTTGATACGGTTTACCCAATTGCCTCTTGTTTTGAGTGGATGTGCATGTGGGCCATGAGAACTCTCCAAAATGGGTACTGATTCCATCTTGATATTTGTTATCGTGTTTAACTGCACATAAAATAGCTTCAGTCGGTTTGACAGCCTTCTCCTCTTCAATATCTTTAATGAGACATAAGTAATGAGTACTCCAGAAGGAACACCTTCTGCGCGTTATTCACCGATAGGTGGAATATTCGTCAAAACTACAGAACCTAGAAATAAATCACATGAAAAGGATGCAAGTGCTGGGTGCAAATATTGCATAGACAAATACATTCACCACTCTTTTTCTACTACGGTCCTAATAAGCCGATTATTTGTTGTCAGTTATGAATAGTAGGTGCGTGGAGTAGGTATTCTTACTTGGTATACGGCAAGTCTTCACGTAAACACAACAAAGACATACCAATAAAGAAATGTAAGGCATATGGGCCTGGGGAGCCTACCAAAGAAAAAATTGACTCTTCCTGTCTACCGTCGTGAATCATTGGTGCGCAGCATATCACTTCGAAACCGATATTTCAGTTTACCTCACATAAGGGGTAGGAGGCCATCGGCTTGGTCAGACTGCGCTGAGAAACTTATTTCCACCTGTTCTCTGTAATGGATACTTCACAAATAGTTACGAATATTTCACAATTTCTTACACTAACTCTGGCACTACAACCAGCTCTACGAAAACCCCACCAATTTTTTATCCTATCGTACTCTTCGGTTTATTTAGACAAAGCTAGACTTACTTTGGTATGAAGCGGCTCTCTATCTAATTAGCAGTGATGCTAAGACTGTAGTAACATGAAGAGACTTTTCACTTAAGGGAAGTAGATCTCCAAAAGTACGGATCTCTTGTGAGCAAGTTTAGCTATTACTTATATATAGTCAGTTAACTCAATCAGTTCACGTCAGAAACTAAATAAAGAAGATTATAAAAGAAAACAGTTTTAATTTTGCCTAATAGTGATAATTCGTCGAGGGTTATTCAGATGAGAGGAGAGTAACTTAAGTTTGAAGACATTTACTACAAGTTCTCCTCAGTTATGATCAACCTGACCACTCGAGTTGCCACTTTAATGGCTGCATGCAGGAACATGGATATCGGAAGGCGTAGACAATGTTACCAATTAGTCCACCTTTTGCGGGTGAATTCGGCCACTGAATGATGCTGCGAAAATGCCGTGAGCATTGATAAAACGTTGACAAAGTGAGTGGAGTTGTTTAAGAGGAAGTCACTTTCCACACTTTACACAACACATCTTAATTAACTTTTTTTCAGGCGTTAAACTTACATTGATAATATTTAATTTTATATGATAAACCAAAGTGATGATATTTTCTAATTGTATTTTAAATTATAAGGGAAATTTTGTCGGGAAATGTGATACATATCAGGAGTAATCCACAAACTAACGGGCTAACAATCACACGTTTATTGTATTATCTGGATAGCGTAAGCAGATAATAGTTTTGGGAATTCAGGGAATTCATTCCCTGAAAACATATGTGTTGATTGAATTAGTTTGTCGATTTGCGTCAGTTTAAATATTTGCATAAACACCTAAATGCTCCCTAGTACTTGATGACATCTTTACGAACTAAAGATTAAAAATAGTTAATATCGCAAAACAATGGCTAAACCATACCCAATAGCCTAAAATTCAGTTAGTATAACGTTGTGTGACATATCCAGTATCCGACAAACCCATAATAAGTGTGGATTAGTCAAATCATGTTAACTTCATTTACTCTTAAAATGTGTGAGAAAAAACTTTTCGCTCCTACCCAGAAAGATCTGCAACATTAAGATAGTGAAGGCGATGCTAGGGGCAAACAAAAGGCATGTAATTATTCCATTTTAGTTAAAAAGTAATTGTATGAGCCAGTCTAGATGATCGAGGCCTTCACGGGGCGTCGCTGCTGATTAAGGCGCAGTTCCCTGCATTCTCCTCCAAATTACATCTTGACAAACCCATTTAAAGATGCATTTGCGATTTGTAATGTAATCGGCTCTGTCTTGGATGTACCACATTCGCCAATTTATTTGTGTAGTCAAGAAAGGAGAGTCACTGACTAAACAGAATTTCTGTATGCAGTCCATAAAGAAATCCATCCCACTTTCCTCCTTCCTTTCTACATCATTTATAATTACCACCCCCAGTGTTTGTTCCAAAGACAAGTTCGTCACTAAATCCTGTAGTTCGGTTCTAATCATGGGACCATACTTGCGAAGCATTGAAAGTTCAATAACATAGAGAACGCAGTCGAACGTTAGTAGTGTTCTAACTCGTCTTTGCAGCCTTTTTTTATATTCGCTGTAGATAATTTCGATAGATCTAGGCGTGGAACGAGACCCAAAGGCTGAATGAGGAGGGAGGAAATGGACTGCCTCAACATAAACCGAGGTGGGACGGCTAGAGTTTACAATTTTTAAAAATAAATTGCTACGCACACGCAGTGGACGCACAAAATAAGAAAGACTCCTCTGCATTGTCAGGATGGAGGTAAATAGGATGCAGTTTACTCTTTCAAAGGTACCCCGAAGAGCTCGAATCGATGGAAACTGAAGATCAACTTTCATTTGCTCAAAGTGCAGCTTGGCGGCCTCGCAAATCTTTTCAGAGCATACAGCCTGCGGGTCTGAATACAGAGTTGTGCAGACTCGCTTGTCAATCCACTTCCACTTGTTGAGGTATGAATACTGAGTTCGTAGGAAGAGTACCCACTCCCAGCTTGGGATTGCTGTACAAATATTTACTATGTCAACATCACCAAGGTATTCGCATAATGTTTGCACTAGTTCCGGAGGAAGCTTTGTGATCGTAGTATTGCATAGTTTCGCCTAGAAATGGACTCATTTATTAAGCTATGAAAAAAATAATTTCAAAATGAAGTGATAATGAGCTAATTTGCAGATTATGATGAATGAAAGAAAGCCAGCCCTAATTGTGTGCTTAGAAGGGACTTGAATTGGTACATTTAGAAAGTAAAACAGGGTTAACTTACTCCCAAATCCATATTAGGAAACATCTTAAACTCGCGTAGCAGGAGATTAGTAGAAATGTGAGAAAGACATCGACTCCTTCCTACCAGTGAGCAGCGAGGTTTAATCAACCATGGTAGTTCTATTTAAATACAGCACTAAGAGGGGCCACATTTACTCTTAGTTTTAGGTCCATGTTTCGTAGTAAAAATAACTGGGTTATTTCGCCCTTTTGACAAAATAAATTTCTTTGGTCAGTCAGTTTTTATTGCGTGAATTGAGAGCGACAATAGTGGTGTGGTCAGCAGACTCACTGATTAAAACAACGCTTCTGATTTGACTTCTCAGGCTAGATGGAAGGCTAGTAACGCTAACCTGTTTGAAGCATTTTGTCTAATGGTTTTACTCTTGGGAAGGCGATCAACGCTAAACTGATTAAGGTGCCAAATGCACTGCTGTGCATCATCGTCTAGCTAGCTTTGCCACTGCTTGTCAAGATAGTGTGTGAAAGAGAATGCATAAGGTGCTTCTTTACTAATAAATACCCATTATTTACTTTGACAATATTAGAAGAGATGTTTAAATTAGTCCATCTTGCAGATATTGTAGAAAAGAAAGAATTTTAAGGAGGCGTTAAATGTGGGCAGGCTGAATGCCCTTACGTTTTGTAAGCTTCACTTGATTGACCTTTACTTGCTTACTTTGACTGCACATTTGTTTCCGCCTTGTGATTCCTCCCTTACTATGGTGTTGCTTTTGACGAGGCCTTAATAATGAATGTTTCAGTAATTCCAAAGACTATTTCATTTGTTTATGCATAAAGTGGAATGAGTCGGCGCATGAGAACTTACTGAGTGGTTGGATCAAAGTCTGTTCGAGAGTTCTAAGCTTATAAATAGGTTTCAATATTTGCGACACCTAAAGCGATCACAAAGTAATGGTTAGAAATGAAATTTGCGCTTTAATTGGAAAAGGTAGCCTTAATGCCATTTGTAATGGATGTCTTGTAAAACAGCCACCATTTGTAATTTTCCAAAAAACTTAGCACATTGTTAGAGAGTAGAAATTCTTGTTGCACCACCAGGGGAAACAGATAAGTCAAAGATGGTAAGCGTGTCTTTTTCTAATCTCCTTTGCATACTCTGCAGTAGTCAACAAAAATCTCTTTTTTACAACATGAAAAACTTCTTATTACTGTGGTTGTCATGTAAATTATGCTGATGGTGATTCTCATGTCAAAGTCTTGCATTACACTCAGCTGAGCATTTCGAAGTTGCTCAATGCTTCCTCCACTTGCCTAGCAAAACTACTAATTTCAATGACGTATGAGGCGGTGCATAACATGGGGAAGAAATGTTTCAAAGTGATATGGTAATTAAATGAGCATCTGATAAACCACAGCGCATAGCACTCTTCTAATACTTCAGTGCAAAAACAGACAAAATCTTAGTGGAGCATCCATAGAGGAGGTATCTATTGACTTTTCGGACTTTTATAGGACCTGGACAGCATGGTCCGATTTGTGTTGCTACCGTGGGGAAGGTCCTGGAAATATCATCGTTTTCAAGGAATTTTCAAGGCGCCATTTTGTCACAACCCTGAGAGTGGATAAAGTAGAAATAAATAGTTAGCACAAGTGTTTTCAATTTCGTTGTAATAAATCTCCACTAAAAGAAGGAGCGATCAGCATCGGCCGACTTCTATCAGTGCACCAGCTAAAGTACTTGTGTTAGTTTTTACTTGCCATCCAAAAATTTCAAAGTGCTAATGTAATTGTGCAGAGGTTATTGCATTAAATTAGTTTTATTCTATTTTGTGACAATACTAGCCACTTTGAATTGGAGTGACTTTGGAATGTTTCATGTTGTACGCATTCTACCGTAGATTTACATTACATACTTTTATTATTAACCATGAAATTTAATCATTTTCTTCAGTTATTTACACATAGAAGGGTAAAAATTTCTGTATTTAGGCTGACCATCACATGAAAAGCATTGTAAGCATAGTGAAATGGCAGGGATTGCAGATCTCATTTAGCTCAATTTTAAATTACAACGGAAGATGATCGCTCGATAAATCTAACACTTTGTTTAGGCAAAGTTGGTGATCCATCTAGAAAACCACATTTTGCGCGGTTTTGCTCTCTTTGTCAGCTTCAATTAGGAGCAGCTTTACTGACTTTTCATTGGTTAAGAATGGGTGATGCTCTCCAACAAGTGCTTTTCACCTGCAGATCGCGAAAACTAGAGTTACTCAAATAAGAACGTATCTTATATTACCTTTCCTTCTTTTACTACTTTTCAGCCATCCACCCGCACTGTCCAGCTACTGGAGACGCATAAGTGGTCCTATTAGTTCTCTTTAGTTAATTTGTCTGCTGGTGTCCCAATGCCGAAAATTTCTATTTTTTTAGAACCAGAATAAGTCACAGCTATCAGGTGAACTAGTTTTGGAAGGTTGTGGCCCTAGTCGGAGAACCGTCAGTCCGACGGAGAAACACTCCGCACAAACTATGCAGTCACATTATTTACCCTTCTGTCAAAACAAACGTCTTTCTTTTTTAGCTGCTCCTACTTTGAAAAAAAAGCATTTCCAAGTTCCATTGGTTCTAATTATTGGCAGAAAAATGCACGGTCGAGTCAATTTATAAGTGCAAGACTGATCACGATTTCTGCACTAATCGCTTTCTGGTGTATAGTTTTCACATGATTACATAAAAACACGTTCGGCAATTCTATAATAAATTAATTCGACTAAAAATTATAGTTGGATTTTACCTGTTTTTAAGTCGCTTTTGCCAGATTTATTTTTGCTCCATTTTAGTGACCTCAAGAGGGGAAACCTAAGTCATTGAGCAAATAAAATGCATTATTTAGAATTTAGAATTTTGCGTCAAGTTGACTAGAAGTACATCCCTACGTTTCAATAAGCGAAGTAGTTGAATAGCCCATTTTTTTTTAATAAACGGTGTTAATGGGGGTTTGCGAGATTCCCTTTCCTGAATTTGTATCTTGCACCAACCAAACACCGATAAAATGCAGTCCAAGTGAAATTAGACTTACAATGGGGAAAATAATGTCGCATGAAAGATAAATTCTGTAACGTTAGAAGTATTATCTGGGTAGGTTTAGAGATCAAGGCATTGGCTTAGTAATTTCACAGACAAATTCATTGACGGCTAAATTCCTACGGCTGCCTAGATATCAGGCATTTTCGAAGAAACACGTCACCCACGCCCGCATATCTGCCTGCACCACGTGCCAAACATACGACTATACTCACACAGATTGGTATCATTCATCGTCACTAGTATTTTAAATGAGGTTGCGCAAGCTACTATGCCTTAGCAGTTTGGTGATCTTGGTGACTGTTGCATTGATAGGCTACAAGGCGAATTTAAATAAACCTGTTTTGACTCGAGTGAAAGTGTCTGAAGATCGAAGAGTAAACGTAACCGACCAAAGGTGCAAATGGCCTCCATGGCGATCTCAAGAGGTCGCACAGGGAAGTGTCTATAACATAGCCCTTTGCGTTACCCTAGACCCTCGTCATTCCCCAAAAAAGACTCCAAAGAAGTATCCGTTGGAGAATCTATTCAGACTATCACGACATCACAACAAGATGACTTTTGAAGAGCTGAGCAAATTGCCCCGGCGATACTGGAGGCGAGTGAAATATCCCGATATTTATCAAACTTATCCTCAAGATGTTCCTCTACGAGAACTCGTTGCAGATATCAAAGCCGGTAGACCTGTTTCAGTGGTGAGTTAATTTTAAAACATCTTTAAACAAGCGCAACTGAAGGGCATACAGCACAGTTTTTGTCTAAATGTCTTTCCATTTCTTCATTAATCACTTTTGTACATAAAATATAACAAAATGGTCATTACTACATGAATTCCGTAAGGAGGACCTTATGTTGCCTTAAGGCTATTGAGCTACCACTACATGCAGTAGAATTGGAAAATCTGCGTTAATAAAATTTAGAAATCAGGAATCGAATAACTCCTGAACTAAGATTGTGAATGCAATTTAACTTTAAATGACTATAAGATCATGCAAAATGGATGATGAGTTTGAACAGACGCGTGTGAAGAAGTAGTAGACATTAAACATCAGCAGTCCGAACTGATTCTTTAATTCAGATGCTCACCGAACTCAATGTAAACCTTTAGTAGTTTTGTAAATAAAAAGTTAAGTTAGAACCAATAATCTCAAAGGTAATTTTAAATTCCACTGTCTTTTGCTTTTTTTAGTTGCCTGATTATAATTTTCCGCTGAAAATTTTGATAACCAGTAAATCAGTCTGTACACCGAACTCTCAACACGACCTAATAATTGTTGTAAAAAGCGCAGTTATTGCTTGGGACATGCGAGCGTCTTTTCGGGAATTCGTAAATGAGCAGAAAGCACAGCACCCCAACTTGAAGATTGGTTTAATTTTCAGCATGGGTTTGCCAAGACAACACGGTGGAAAGGTCTTTTCTCGTGAGGGTCACGCAATCACTCTCAAAGGTCGGATTGGAGAACTAGCCGAGTATTTTGATGGCAAAACGACGCAAACCATGGAATACGTGCTTCACGAAATGGCACACTATGACGATATCCTCTTAGCAGACTACGAAGATACCTATTTTAATCTCACCTGGAAAACCGTCACGAATTTGCGTTGGCTGTCTGCCTTTTGTGGCCAACGGAATGGAGATGTATTCTTGGTTATGGATGACGACCATAAGGTGAATTTTACTTACCTGGAGACAATACTGAAGACCTTGCCACCGGAAGTAAAAAGGAGATCAATTTTCGGGCTCATTGGCAGAAGAGATGCAGCTTATAGAAAGGCCGATGGAAAGAGGTACCTTTCATATCGCGAATTTCCCTGGAACATTATGGCCCCGTACCCTCGCGGATTTGCACAATTATTTGGGGCTGAAATAATCGACGATTTGGCCATTGGTTCAGCCTACACTAGGTATAATTACGCACCTGAAGATGTCTACCTTGGAATGCTGGCTTTGAAGTTGGGTATTCAATTGCGGAACATGAACGAGATGTATGACCACTTTGACTTCAAAAGACGACATAAAAATAGGCAACCTGTTTTGATAGCTTTACAGAGATATTTTGACGCTCTTGTAACCCTATCTTGACACTACATTTGATGTTATCGTATTTTATGCTTCGACCATTTCCATTTTCATACGCCCTTGCTAATTCTTTGTTGGTGGGAAGCTCGGTCGATCGCAGTGGGACATTTGAATGATGTGATTAGTTTAAATGCGGACAGATGGACAGTTGCATCACTAATCAATGGTATGTTCCTCGGTTTTGACATTACCGGTGATGATTTTCGGTCAATATTCATAAGCGTCTATTCTCTGAGCATTTTAGCTTGCTTAAAACCTAATCAAACTAAAAATATTTCGGGATTTAAGCACCGTATGCACCTTCCAAATTTATTTGTTTCTACCCTTAATCAACTCAACCAACTCGGTTTGAAGTCGGCGCATTGGGACAACTGTCCTAACATCTTTATCACTAACCGCCTCAAAATCGTTTCATTTTGTAAGTCTGTGTGATAAAATTAGCCACCAAATTCGTTACTCGACCCAATGCAAACAGGTGGGACGAAGAGACTAGGGATTTGGGCTAGTTAATTTATTGCCCTCTTCAAAAATTTCCACTATAAACAATGACCAAATCTTCATTAACTTTTCCAAAATTCCACTTTATGCTGGGGCAAAATACACCTAAATACACCTAAGCTTTCTGCCTTGACTTAGACTTTCTTTAATTCTAACATTATCCTCCAACTGGAGTGAATTAAAAATCACAGGAACTAACTCTGTCATGCTTGATTTTGTAAAACGGTTGGCAATTTTGTCCTGTCGGTGGTATAGGTTGCACTGCAAGCCTCCTCAACTTTGGTCTATAAGCAGTTGAAGTTCAGGCTTTGACGACCTCATGACCTAAGTTTTGTGAAGCCAATTGTTACTCACAGTAGTTTCTGCGTTTGTACGTGGCCTGGCCTCTCTATACCTCTCATGTACATGATCAGAAGACAAGAATTGACATCAGATGCAATTATTGCCATAGTACTAGAATAGACAAAAGCTTTCGCTTTGGTTTTGTACGCGCCTGAAGGCTGGCTGGTTGAGAATGTCTGCGCGTGAGTGCGCGCGTGGGTGCGTGAAGTCAAGAATTTTATTGGGATCACCTACCGGCCTTGGCTTGCCCGCTCAGAAATCAAACCGAAACGCTTTCTGGGAGTGTAGGATTTCCATCACGACATTAATAATTTCATCCCTTCTACGCGTATAGTCTGAAGAATGCAAAAGCATAAATTTTTAAAGTAAATAGAATAAGTTAATCGGATTCCGTAATATCGAATTACTTGGCTCATCATACCCCGCAATGTTGTGATTGTTTTAAGCATTGCCGAGTATCATGAGCTTCTAATC
>NW_020170569.1:80204-81372 GCF_000524195.1 Echinococcus granulosus | reverse complement strand
TTAGTAAGGGAGGGTGTAGAATACTGCAAGAATGTGCTTTAACTTGTACACAAATGAAAGTTTTTGCCACTGCTTATGAGCACGAATTTAGAGAGATAGAAGTGAATGTCACTTTTGGGGTATAGTAGACTTTTCTGCTTACCCTATCATTTCTTTAGTTTGAAACTCATAGGCACATTTTAAAGTGTCGGTTAAACGTGATGGAGGTGAAGGAAGTTTGTCTTTTTTAAAAGACAGACTTTAATTTGATTTCTTCCGTATCTCGCTTACACTCGTTAATGGTTATCAAGCCGACTGTAGCATAACGATGCCCACCAATTAGTTCAATGAATAAGTGAAAGGACCAAAAACAAGATGTCCAGAGAAAAGTTATGATAGAAACTAGATTGGGTCGTGTTTTAATCAGAGTAAAAGTTCATGAAAAGATTAGATGAAGCCAACGGACAAGATTATGTAGCTTTCTTATTATAGATTAAAGTGTAAATGGAAGCAAGAAGCAATATTTTGTACTGTGAAATGGCAAACATCAAAATTTTCAGTCATGTTCCGGCCAAAAAACTTGTAATCCTTCATTTTAAATAGTTTTCGCCTTTCAAGATGCAAAACGCAATCGCTCATTTTACTCAACTGTTTATCAACCATTTAAGGAATCAAAAGAGGCAACTTCCTCTCATTTGAAAGTACGGCAGGCAATCCTCTCATTGGTAAATTATGTACCGTGATGCGAAAACAGTGTATTCTTTTAACCAGCTCACCAGACCCAATCGTTTATTAAGAATTTCCTTTATAAACCAATTTGACAAAGGATTGCTACATCAACTGCTTGTTCCTATCACACTCTACAGAGTAGTGTCAGCTCAGTATTTCAATGCCGAAATAGATGAGCTTTATTTCTCTATCTGACCGAAACTCGAAATTAGTTGTACTAAGAGTTTGTTACACTTTGACCACTATTATGGCGTACTTCAAAGAAAAATATGCATTAGTCCATTGCGGCAATTTTTTGTGCTCTGGTTAGTTTTCCGACTTTCTAAAAGCTCAAGTAATCAAATGTAAGTCGAACATGATAAACGTTATTGAGGTCTGTCTGCTTCAGGAACCTAATTTAATTCAGTTTTATAACTATATAGGAAAAGTCCTAAGAAGTCTTCCACTCTCAGTAAAATGC
>NW_020170569.1:65366-80104 GCF_000524195.1 Echinococcus granulosus | reverse complement strand
CATGTCATTTGATGTGGCAGGAGCATCTTTTATTAATGTTTTGTTTAGCATTATGAGTGACCCTAAATCAAGCGTTTAGCTGAACTAAGGAAACCTCCCACATCCCACGCATTGGTAAAAGTCTATGAGCTTCTAGATCTGTCAACTTGTTCTTCGCCTCTTTCGAATAAGCTGTGGGAAGGCACCGTAGCTAGATTACATGTTGGCTTACGGACTTTTGATAAGAAATGGCTCTGCTTAAACAATTGTCAAGTGGACGAGCACCACTGAAGTTATTTGTTTGGTGTCTTTACTGTAACTCACAAAGTTACTTAACATTGTGTTTCTGCTTCATTTTAAAGCGATTCATTCATTCACATGGTCTAGAATTACCTATTCTGCTTTCACTCAACTTTTCAAACTCCATCCACATCCATCCTTCTTACACCCATTGCATAAAAAGATCACGTATATGACCTTAAATTATTATTTGATTATTTCCCATAACATGGAGCAGAATATTTAGACCGATTAAAGATCAAAAAAAACACTCTTCAGTACTTATCGCTTTCATTTGGACTACCACGATTCATCAGATGAAGAATAATCATATTCTGGCACAGGTTTGAGGATCCAAGAAGAGCTGCGCCTGGTGCAGGCATCCATGCAGGCCTCCTCGCTGTAAAAGCGATTGCGAGTGCCACCACAACCTCCGTAGTAGAAGAGCTGACAAGTGTTGCTCTGCGGATCGTAGTAGTAGCTGCGAATGTAAGCTCGGCAGGGTCCAACGTCGTGCGGCTCAAAGCAAGCCGGATGAACAGCACTTGAGGCTTTAAAATCATGAGCGAATTCGGGGTATTCTTAAACCTTGAGCTGTGATTGACATGATTTATTTAAAGTTTTGTTTCCAGGCTAACTTTAGATTTATGTATTGTTATGCTATTCGTCCGTTTTCTGCCATCCATACTCCAAGTTCTGCACTATCAGGATTACATGTCTCGACTGCCATAATTTTCACGAGTGACATAATAGCAAAAAGCAAATGCGATTTTGTTTTGTCACAAGTTAAAGGTAAACAGGCATTGTTTATAAATTTGTATCAAAACGATAATTTGATGAAGCCTCTACAAGCCAAGTAGTTAATTATTTTACTTATAAATTAAATTCATGGGCATGGAAAGCATTAGGGACACTCGAGCACCTTTAGGAGTTAAAGCACAATCAGCAATTCTCCGTGTTTTGATGCATTCACTTACTTTCTTAGGCTAACATATGGCCCCATACAACGAATTACCGAAAATTGCACAAACAAATGATTAATAAAAGCTATTATTTTTACTATAACTTAAGTCGAATTATATTTAAATTGTATGCGTTAGTAGAACCTACCGTTGCAGAATAAAAAGAGAATACAGAGAGCAATGATTTTCGCCATCATGTAATAAAATCAGGTCGGTGCTTACATTAGGGCTATCTACAGCGCGGTCTTTTATACTGCTGTAGCGGAAGTAACAACTTTGAACGCCATCATGTGGCAATTATCCCTCCCAAAATCAACTGTCAATCTGTTCTGATGACTTCCGGTCTGAGATGAGTTAAATCACGAGATCGTATGAGGCTTTGAGGATCAAGAAAGACAAAAGACATAATTAAAGATAGTATTCGGTGAATAAAAAGGTGTGTGGGCCTTAGTTGAAATTAGATTTTACAAATTTGGGCTTCTAAAACAAGAGAAAGGACCAATAAATGTGATCTATGCCTATAAAATTAAAGTACGAATATAAGGTCCTGAATACTTAAACGTTTGCTAAGAGTTTGAATGAAGGTTTAGTAAATATTTGAAAACGTTGTGATGTGCACTAAGTTGAAAGCAGCCCTACTATGAATGTGACAATGAGATGAGCATGTCTACACGCCACCATGGTAGCGCTCGAACCAAGGGAGACTAAAAGGGGTCGCAATCAGTCTACATGCATTTGCATGCATAACCTGTTTCTGGGAGCCGGGGCAAATGAAGAATGAAGCGGGGAACTTATCCGAAGCCTAGAGCTCTTTCTGTGCCTTGATATATGTCAAGCATTGATATAGTCTTGTAAGTTCAGTTTTACACTATATCTTGAATAGTTGTCCCCAAGATGATGAGAAGACACTGCTTTACTTCCACGAAATCCTCACATAGGTCTGATATTTGATTTCCCATTTACAATATACCCCGCTCTGTATTCATCAGCCAATTGCAGTCTTGCCGTCAGCAAAATCTGCTTGTTAATTATGTAAGTCATTCCATATTTCAATTGTGGTTCAGATAAAACATAGTCACAATGAGAGCAAAAGATGGAGTTTACAATTATGTGATAAACTAGAAAATTGGGTCCATTAACTCAATTAAAATTAAAGTGAAATGAAATAGAAATCAAACATGACGATTTCATTGATGAGGACCAGATTAAGGCATTCTTTCATTTAGTTGTGAGGATAATTTTTGAAGGTCTACCAACATGTTTATACGTGTTTGTGATCCTGATTCTTCACTTACTTGGCCCAGGTTTTTCCTTTTCAGTTCTGCGGGATATCTGGGTTTTATCGAGGCCGCAAACCAGATTATATTAGGGTAAAGACTTTAGGATGCATGCCTGTTTTGATGAATGCGGTTGACATGTGGGTATGGCCCTAATAGCTGAGATGTGGAGACTGCTGGAGGCTGAGTAGGAGTCCGTGTCTCAGTCTGGGTCACAGAGTTGACTTAGTCATGCGTATTTATGGTATTGCATTGATCTTGGGCTTGGAGTGACTCGTAGCCTACTTAAATCCATTCCAGAGTAGTCTCAGTGAGTGGAAAGAGAGTGAGTAATCGAGCGAATTTAGAACGTTGGAGAGTTATCTGCAATGATGGAAAGTTCTAGAACATTAAGAAGTGCGATTTTCCGGGATTGTAGGCGGCTTTATTAGCCGCTGTTGTGTCTTGGTTTCCTGAATGTACCACCCAAAGCACGGAGGCTATTTGCGGTGTAAAACTTTGGGCTTTTGCAAGGTGAAGAAATTGGTGAAAAGGTAGTAAGCCCCATGTCATACCTCAGCATTGTTTTTGTCAAAAGCCATCATATTACTAAGTGATGGTCTGCGATGGCATAATAAAGAAGATAATCAAATACACTTTTAGAAGGTACGCCCAAAAATGCCTGAGAATAAGTTATTGCTTATTCCCATGTCGTCCTCATAGACCAGAAATTTTTAGCTGAACTTTACATAAACAATACCATTGCATTTTTAAGTCCGATCCCTTTTTTAGATTTAATGAGTAGATTATTGTAATTCCCCTTCTAGATTCTAGCCTGTGCTGTCAGATGATTTCAATCACTTTTGTATTTGACATTTCATTGTTAAAACTATGAAACTAAGCCAATGGTTTGCCCTTAAGAGCAGAAACTACCCTTGAGAACCTCAGTAAGGTTTGATCCTCCTCAGAAAGTATAGGAGAAGAAGCCTTAAGATGAACATTCCCGTGTCAGATAAATTTTATTTCCAAAAAAATTTAAAAAGTACAGAGATTATAATAACGTTTGCACACAACTTGCCATTGGACGTCACCTACCAAACTTGAATTTTCGATATTTTGACCACAGAGATAAGAAGCTAAAGAATCAGAAGAAAATATTTTAGATCATATTTGGTACCAACTAGTTTAAGTAAAATCAGCAATTGTCAAAATCCTACTGTAACTGCAGTTCAAAGTCCTTTAGCACAAAATCGTTTAAGCGTGAAGCTTTAATTGCACAAAAAATCCAAAATCGTCACTTTTGTGATAGTTCTTTTAAATCGAGTCGGCGTAAGAGTGCCCTGACATGGCGATCCCTGTTTTAAGCACTACAAAGTCCTCAAAGATATGCCAACCACCTCGGGACGATTAGTGGCAAACGTTCAAATTGTACTTCCGTTCCTCTTGCTTCGACAATGGTTACTAAAATTTATGCCGTATTTTTGATAACTTCCGGTTGCTGGGTCCTTGAGGGGGAATCCTGGCACGTCATGCGACTCAATACAGAAGCTGACTTTACGTTCCTTGCTAAGCATTGAAGCTATTTCTTGATGTTTTTTGAGTTGTAAAATATTTTGTATTTTAAGGGATTTATTTTATTTAATGATAGCAGGATTTTTGGGTAATGGAAATGGTAGTGAATTAAAAAATATTCAAAAACAGTGCTAAATTGGGGGTGAGAGAAAACATTTTTGAAAGGTAGACCAAAATCTGTCTTTAGCAACCCCAACATTTATACCAAAGACTTGTGGGCATTAAAGGGGCCGAAGCAGTAAACCGGAATCTACAATAATATGGATCTGCTCTGCAATCATATTCTTGGTTGAAAACAAGAGATTAGCCAAGACTTGAGAACCTTTTCTTAAAAAAAATAATAGAAGGAATATGATTTCTTATTAGGTTTGCTTGCTGTGTCTGTAATTGTGAAATATTTCGAACTAGAAGTAAAAGTGCCTCCTTTTGCACAGGAGCTCACCTGTTCTGGATGTTAGTGTGATATTGTTTCTAGCTAAACAATCGTTTGACACTCACTAAAAACAATTAAGAAGCTTCAAAATGTTACATTTTAAGAGAAATTTGAGAAGATCCGATTTCAGCATAAGCTGGTAATGTTTTGAACAAACCACAAGGAATTGTATTGCCCACGCCCATCAACTGATTTTTCAGTTTCCTGTTCTTCGTCTAGGTCGTACGATCTATCGCCTTTCTTTCAAGTTGTCAGTCCTAGCTCACATGTGATGGGGGACTGTCCATTGCCTAAAGAAGTGATGCTTATCATTTCGAGTAATATTAACAAAGATTAGACTGCGGGTGAGGTGGGACAACTCCTGCCTGTGTCACTCTTAAGTATGGTATGACACCTTCTTGAAGTTAAGTTTCTGCGGTATCTAGCGCAAAGCCTTGTTTTCCTTCATTTCGTCAAAATAAAAATCCTTTGACTAATCGGCTTGCCTAGGCTAGTTCTCCTAAGATTTCTACCGTAATTTTTTT
The DNA here is from genome assembly GCF_000524195.1 of Echinococcus granulosus. Lineage (NCBI taxonomy): Eukaryota > Metazoa > Platyhelminthes > Cestoda > Cyclophyllidea > Taeniidae > Echinococcus > Echinococcus granulosus. Next base: position 75,099 of record NW_020170569.1, on the reverse strand, counting down.
GGCCTTCGAGAAGAAATTCTCCGTGAACAATTCTGATTGTGATGTTGCCTTGAGAAATGAAAATGAGATCTTCGTTTACGAACCTATATGACCACATGCTTCAAATCCTACGTTTATGGCAAATAGTTCATTTACCTTCATATTTCCGAAGATTTTGAAACATCTCACACCATTGTGTTTGTTTAGAGATTATGAGGCATACTACTGGGGAATTCGTTCACCTTTTAAAAGTCAGAGTATTATCTTGGGAAAAATCAAAAGAGCTTTGGACAGCACATTTGTATTTAGTGCACCTTGAAAGTGTGTACCGTGCACTTTTTGATATTTGTGCTCTGATATTTTTTTTGATTACTGCATTTCACTGCCCAAATGGACAATAAAAAATTAGGGTTTACTCAATTTTTCCAAGCAAAACTGCATTTCAGACTTTTTATCAGTGTATACGGTCGTGCGAATACCCTTTAAAGGTATTCGCACATTCAGCTCTGAGAAGAGAAGAAAATTGCTCACATACATATATTCAAAATTTTAAGCACACATACTCTATCAGGAAGAGCGTCGCTTTTTTAAACGAAGTGAGATAAGTTACTAATGGATTGTCAAGTAGTAAGCAAAGTTATATTTCCAAACAACTTTTGATCAGCTCATAAGTCCTGGCTCTTAAATCCCCCTATTTAAATTTTTTGACTGTATCAAAGTCTTTCCTCACGCCTACTTTATACCAACTACTTACTCATTAATTTTTCTTTGCTTTATTTCATCTATTTTACTTTTAAAAGAAATTTATACTTAAAAATAGTGCTATTTTTGAATATAAATGCAATACCGTGGAAAGAGTTGATCAATGAAATTGATAGTTAGGAAAACGACTGCAATCCAGAAAGTTACATGTGAAATACTGGCATTGGTACACGCTGCCAATGCTGCAAATGTTGTAACGCTTCATTTTAGGTTCATTACCGCAAGCCAAATCTATCTAAATAGGAACTGTCCTTCCACAAGTCAAGTAATAGTTCAAGACATTTACCAAATCCTTAATGGAAATATTGAAAACTGTATGCCTTAAATGAATATCCAGCAAATTTATATAAAATGCCCTTCATCACAGATAAAAATATGACTGAAATGAGTCTCTACAGTTGAAATTATAAGGCCGACTGTCGTAGCTAAAACATTTGCATCCTAACACCATCATATTATTTATGTTTAATGACTAAATAGTAGACGCATATCGAAGTAGTTTCAACCAAAGCGTCCGTCCCGACCCTTACGATTCATATTATTTTCTCAAAGCCTAAGAAACATTTCTAACCTCCAGCACTAAAAAACACTTGTTTAGTTTAAATGAATTCATTTTACTCAAAGATTGGCGCATTTACTTTTAGCCAGCTACTAGCCTAGACTAAAGTGGCACAATTTTTGAATGACCCTTTAAGGTGACAGTAAAAATAAAGCCGAAAGTTTCAAGGTGTGAGCTAGAAGTCACAACCATTTTAAGAGAATTAAGCCACATCACGTACGTGAATTACTTAGCGTTTGCTAATAAAGTGGTCTTAGCAACTGGATACCCTACCAAAGCCATTGGAGGTGTCAGGGATACGTGAAAGCCCACACGGGCTGCTGGTAGAAATGAAACGTCTTCTGTAGATCCCCACCATCACCATGGGTACCAATAGGTGCACAGAAACTTATTAAAATTATCATGTGTGACTAAAATGATAGATTTAAGAAAGTGATATTTAACTACTCCATCTTTGCAGTCTCACGTAGCTTACTTGCAACCTCGGTGCCATAGCGTCTCGACCATTTCAAGCATTTGTAAAAGATCTTCCACAACTGCTGTAGAGTATCATCACCTGTGACGTTTTTCGCTGATCCCTAAAAAAATTATTTTGAAATACTTTTAAGTTGCTGATCTGCTCTTAGGAATGAAAGATAAAAAACATCATGTGAGCTATGATTCGCAATTGGTAAATCTCCCAATTTTCAGTTTTCAACAGAACAGATCAGCATGCATTTTGAAAAACTGGAAACTAAACAAAATTGTATAAAAATAACAATATTCACGGATCTAAATAACAATCAGTATGGAAAGTAGCGCTGAGAACTGTTTAACGCATCCAAGATTTGCATGTGAACTAAAAAATTTTTGTGGCTTTTGACATTCAAATACACTTATTATTAATCAAAAGGTTTAAAACACAAGATATTCCGACTCCTCGCCAATTTAAAGTAGATTTAAAGAAATGAGATTGTCTAGTGCACAAGATACTTTAAAAATATGCAAATATCCCTTGCGAAAGCTATCTTTGAATTTATCAAGACGTGATGTGCGTATTTTGGCTATTTATTTAACTGCATCATTGTGTTTGGAAATGTAGCAACCTATTTTTAAGGTTTTATTAAACCAGGTCAATAGACAAAGAAAAGTGGTGCGTTTTAGGCCTCTTAAATTGTAAAATAACCTCCTTTTCCACTAGAATCACACTAAATGTGACAGCACATTGACGCCGATTTTTGAACACTTTTACCAAGTTATCATTAGGCCATACTCTCTTTTCGTAAACAAATGCATTATTAAGCAGTAAAATAATCGTAAATACGCCGTCGATCGCTTGCATACCATCTCAAGGGTGGTATGGAGACAGATTCATTACCTTCTGGAAGTAATTGTTGCATTGAAATAGCATTGTTTGTCATCATATGATAAAGTTATCTTATCCACTGGCTTAAGTTTTCACATGAGCTATAAATGGTCTCCAAAAATGTAGTCGACTTCATTTATCTTCACCAATGAATAGTGAATATGCGACACACAGTGGAGACAATTTAATATAAAGGCATCTCGAGTTATTGTACTATGCGAACGTTGTGCGACAAAAATTAATCACACAATTTGTTTCTAATGTTTATAACGATGAAACGATAACTGATGTTAATCATCAAATATTGGATGCCTTTTCAGGAAAAAGGAGAATTTTGTGGAGGCAGGATACTTACTAAGGTCTGAATGAAGCTTTAGAGTAGACATTAAAAAGGGATGAGATAGTCATCGCTGGTGGTAACAGCAGCAGTGGTCGATACTGGCACTCCCGATTTACCCTCCCGTAGCATAGCACACTATATCCAGTATATAACCAACAAAATACTTAGTACTTCGTTTATTGATTAACATTAGAAAATGTCACCCATAACAGGTAAAGGGACATCTTTTTGTCGATCTCAAGTCCTGATTTTAAAATTGACAAACTTTTAGTTCATCCTCCATTTTTGGAGGTCCTCAAGGAGTCACCGAAATCGTATTCAGAACATCATAGACTTAATGCCTGAAGATGTTGGCACTTTAACGAAACAGACAAAGCACATTTAGGTAAATGATATGACCTTTTGAGAAAAAGTTCTCTAAAGGAAAGTAGTTCTTGTGCTTGTTTACCAATACCCAACGCATTTAATGTGATCTTTATTCTACATTGTTCCATTAAAATCCGATTTTAAGGCCACTGAAGGATAACAATAGACGGAGCGGTCAATAAATTCATTCTTTGAAACCACCGGCTTGAAGCTGGATCATGTCATGGACTCCTATGTCTCCTTTTTCAAATTTCGACATCATAGTTGATTTTTAAGACCGTTAATTAAATTACTGGTCTATTTTAATGTGCCCTTTTGTCTTTTTGTACGTTTCTCATCGTTCATTTACTTCAAGGTCATATTCAAACCCGTTCAGGTCCTGTGTTTTAGCATCACCGGGACAGTTGCAACTGGCATCCTAATATTATCACTGGCTCGTTGTCAAAAATCGTGATAATTAAAACTGGCGCCGGTTTTCCTTAAGACATTTCTGTCAGTGCAGACATCCAGATGTAAATGATACAGTCTAAAATCATTCACCGGTGACTGAATTGCGGGAATTGATCATCAGTGGCATTACTTATTTCAGCACGATTCTGTTCTTTGTCAGGCTGCCTCCCTGACTCGGTAGCAAAGAGGTGCAAATTGCTTGGTGGTGTCAATCCTAACATTTGCTCCTCTGGCCCTTCCACTTTGAAAATATAGACTCTTACATTTGGAACTTCATCGAATTACTCCAAAAAAATATCATGGAACCTTGGACTTCTGTTTAAACTAACTAAAGGCTTCCTGAAAATAGATTTAGCCTTAATGACAAAAAATTTACCGAGGCACAAGTCGAAAAGCTTCCTGATTTTACTTAAACTTTCGGTTTTTCTGCCTAAAACTTTCGAAATATCATGCTTAGTGCTTTGTTAAATTATCCACCAGCCTGTCAACAATAACAATAGCTCGCCAACGCTAGTTACCTTTACAGCCTATTTTGATCAAATTTAAAAAAAAACAACCCTAAAATTTAGGTTTCCTAAATTACACTTCAAGGAGACTCTAGCAGGTACTGCTGGACAGAGGGATGAATAAGCCATTTGAAGCATATATTTAGAACACTGATTCAAAGTTCACCAATTCCCACAGTCCCACTTCCGTCCTCTTATCTACGCATTGATGTCAAAGATGGCCTTGATATAGAGTGTGTTGTCCACCACAAAGTCACGCAAATGCAGCTGGTCCAGCTCGAGGAACCTTGGCGATCCGAAGCACTGATTGCGCTCACTTGAGGGCCGTTTGAGGTAGGCGTTGTTGCTGGGTATGGGGTTGGGACGAATGGTCACCACGTGGTCTTGTCGCATACCCGGGTCGATATTCTGATCCAACAGCTTCAGCGTTATCTGGAGAGTAGAGATGGCAGCAGGATATATAAATAGTTTGTCAAGTAAGTTATAACAACTATGGGATTTGGCAACATCACTGTTCCGATGGAAACACTGCGCTGTTAGCTAAATTACATGCTAAAGAAGACAAAAGAGCTAATGAATGAGTAGCGGCTGCGCACGGATAGAACTAATAAATGGACTCGGTGGTATAAATTTTCAAATTCTGTAAAGACCAAATTTGCTTTTTTTTACATATTTAGGAAACCTTAAACTTGTTTCAAAATCAATTATCATAAAGCAGAAAGGACACTACGAAACTGTAGTGATTCGACGGTCGTTTCGACCTGCATTCAAGCACGTGGATTTTTCACTTTGAGGTGAGATTTGCACCCTTTTTGGCAGTGTGGCTCGAAGGACACGAATGATCACATATTTTAGATTTTACATGTGTTCGTTCCTATCGTTTACTTACTAATAGTCTAACTCAGCGCAATGGAAGAGGCATTTCCGTAACAACACTTCTTTTTATCACCTAAAGGCACTACCCAATGCCAATTCTCCGTGACTATATCAGAATCAGCAAACCCGTGTTAGTGCCGCCTGAGGACAATCTGCCTTGACCAGATCCATCCGTGGATTCTAGACCCATACAAAGGTAAACTTATGGTAATATCATTACTGAAGAATGAGGTCGCCTACCAGGATACAAAAAAGAAGCCTGATAATGCGAGCCTCTCGACAATTTTACCATTTATAGTCAATTCAGCGAACAATAAGTCACCTTTGGTCAGTCGTTCAAAACTCCACAGAGAGGAACATTTGTATGAGTATAATTTCAGTATATGCAGTGGTGTTTCAAAGGAGTCAGAGAAAGTTTATTTGATGCATAAAACTGCAAGAGGATGCCTATATCGTTAGTACAACGTTCTAATGATTCAAAGCTCATGAGACTTCTCTGCAAACTCACCAGTTAAGCCATAAGACTGCTACAATTTTGGAAAACTCGTGATCCAAGATAACATCTTCAGCTATTTTAAACTAGGAGTTGAAAAATATTTCAATTCACATTTAAAGTCAATGCAAACGAAATGCATCAAGGGAATTCTAAACGTTGCGAAATCCTTAACTTACATTAAAGGTGATTTAAAGCACTCATCTGAGCAATACCTTTGTCCAAAGATGTGCTTTTGCCAAATACCGTCAATGTGAATTCGTGTAAGAAGAGCGTAGAGTGATAAACACAAAACTGCATGAACCGTGTGGTCTCCCTCATATCCTTTTTATACTTAACAGTGAATCAAAACTCTGTCCGGCTCACTCAACTTATATAGGGACTTTGGAGAGATCATTGACGCTTAATCGACGTCGACCTTCTTAGTAATATATTAGGTGGATCCGGAAGTTAAAACAAATAAGACGGACAGAATGACATAGTCATCTCCCTTTTTTACTATGAACCCCATTTTCAGATGTTTAATTAGGTGCTGGACCGTATATTTCTTTCAGTGGGTTTATTTTGACGCTTTTACCATAGTTTACTTGGCAACCCACCACTAGAGTCTTAAGTTTATTCGCTCACAAGACAAAATTTGCATATTTCCTGTGTTACTCGAGGCCTGATCTACTTTCTCACTTACTCAGTACAGCTTTTGAAACGTGATTCTCTATAAAGATGTACTATGTGATGAAAACATCCACTGAGGTAAAGTACTCACAGGGTAAGAGAAAGGCCAGCTCAGCAGTGCGTCGTATTCACCACGACAGATACAAATGAACACCGACAAGTACTTTCCTCTGTAGCGCTGCTCCCCATTCGGGCAAATGGATAAGCACACTCGGTAACCGTGACGGTGGCTATAGAAAGGGTTTGAGAAGAGACTGGTCTTGCGGCCTTGCTGTGCCTCCTCGAATTTCTCCCTGTAGCCATCGATTTTCCAAACAAAAGATGGCTCAAAATATGCCTCACACCGCTGTAACTTCATCTGCATTTTCTTCACCGCAGCCTGGCTCTCATGGACCGCCTGAACCTGTAAAGCAATTAATAAAGTTAATTTCAACGTCTACTGATACTGCTATTAGTAGGGCGACAGTACTCCTGACTTTACATGGAACTTGGCCCATAATAGAACAGTGAGCTTCTTAGAACCCATGGTCCCGTTTTTACGTCGCTTGCGTGGCTTCCGGTTCAACGCCATTCCCTGTTGCCTTCTGTGCTTTTGTTACATACCGTAGTGGGAAGTGGATAAGAAAGCGAAATAAATTCTGCAAACACTTCTTTGTGATATTGTTAGCCTGCAGAAATCTTTTAATGTCAAGCGCTAAGGGCCCTTTTTGTAGTTTACCAGTGAAGGTCGCTACCTCCTGATCCATAGGAGATACACTATGTCTTCTCAACATAGCGGAAAGAGATTGCACGTGCATCGACATCATTTCTTCGGCAATTTTCATGCATCCCACCAACTTGCAGCTCTCGACATAACACAATGGCCAAGAGAATCGCTAGGCCGGAAACTTATGTGAGCAAGAAAGATGCGCAGCAGGATGACCACCTGAATAAATCGTTTGAGAAATTAACTATGTAGATTCTTCAAGTCCACACTCTTACTAACCCTCTTTAGGCCTGGGTTTTCATGTCTATAATGCTTCAGCCATTCTCGATGCTATTAACGCATCCTATCTCAACGGCGGCGTGACTCATTAAACTTTTGCCAGTCGCCTAAGGGGACACAATATTGCGGTTTTATGAACAGTTCGGAGCATAAAAATTTACTTGCTGTAGAACACTAACCCGTCTAAAACAATATAGGGCGGATGAGTCCCTAAAATATGGAGCATTGAAATCTGCCAAATGTGTCGTAGTGATAGACTGATAGAACGTCATTGTATGATCTTTGCTCTTGTCTCAGGGGAGACCTCAGTAAAGCCTATCAGCTTGTGTGGATCAAAGTAGAATGATGATCACGGTGTTTGTCGTGGTCAGTGTAATACGCCATGCTTAAATGAGAAAAGACTGTGTAACGAAGGCAACGGAGTTGATTGATGTAGATCTACTCAATAAATGGAACGATAGAACACTCACTTGCAAATCCAAGAGGTTATGAAACCCCTGAACGGCGTCGCGCAGTAGTAGTACGTGCAAAACCAACTCGTCGGCTAAATGAGCCCTAATTTGGCGTTTTCTGCCGCGAAATTGGCAACCTTGTTCAGAAAATGGACAATTTATGACCTGTAGAGGACACCCAGCCTCTAGATGCGCCGTCAATTCTTCGCGTGGTAATTCCTTTCTTCTGCAGCCGTTAGGACACGGAATGGGGAAGCGTTTGCACATCTCCATGTGTGTCGGCTGATTGTACATTTCAATTTTTTCTTGACAAAATTGACATACAACAGGACGACGTGGACAGTCAGCGGTGACGTGTTGCTCCATAAAACGAACCTGAAAGAGTAGTTGGATAAATTCCTCATTAGTCTCTACTTTTTACCAATACGATCCTGAAATTTTTTTGAGCAGCCCTTGAATTATTCAGCGAATAACGGTCCTACTTCCATTAATAGTTGTACAATAAATAAAGGTTTTTATCTTGTGGAAATTGTCGACTGGAATAAAAAAGCACTGCATTTTATGACGGCAAAACACTGGATAAGTATACAAATGAATAAATGAAGTAAGGAAGGATTTGTTACTTCTGGAAAAATGAGTTTGAGACGTCTACTTTTCCTGCTTTGAAATAGAGGCGACAAAGAATACGATGATAAGGTGTCTAACGATCGCAACAGTATTGTTGCACATCCTCGTGCCGGTAGCGTTGCATGGAGTAAGATGAGGGAAAGTCCTTTGTACTATTTTAATTGCTATTTATCTAACTATATTCACAGAGCCAGAAATCAAAAAAGCCTCATTTTTGTACCTGCTCAGACATTGACATTAACATTCCATCGACTATGTCAGTTCCATAGTAAAATGGATAACCCACCCGTGTTTTATGACTTGCCAAATTTGTTCTTCACTAAGATTAGACGAGTGAGACCTACGTTATAATGAGATTCTTGAAATAAACATTAAGCAAGGCACAAAAACTACATCTAGAACTATAAAATGTGAAGAAAGTAAGTGCTTAGTGAGAGTCTTAGAAAAAATTCGACCATTACTTAAGCATTACTCCAGTTACCAAATTTTCCTAAATGTACCAAACTCCTGCTCCAAAATCGGAAATATTCTGCATCCATCCCGTTAATTTTAAACTCCCAAATTTGTTTAAGAAGATAATTAGTGCTAACAGATGTTAGGATCCGATGAAAAGTATACGATATTCGCCACACTGCATATAGAAATGATATCATTAACAAAGGCAATAAATTGTAACCCGCCTCAAACTCCACTCCGCAATTATATATGCATTGAACTAGACGACACTGACACTCTTCCAAATGATCAGTCAACTCGACTGCCAGCCCAGTCCACGAACATCCTTGCTCGAAGTAGTTGCATTTTACTCCAAGATGATCTAATTCCCGTTGCATCTGCTTATCTACAGTAACTTCACTTCTTTCCAGTACATTTCCATCTATTGGACAACGTCCAGTTGACCTACAATCGAAGTCACAGCACAAAGGTGCACCTACGACATGATATCAGAGTAGCAGGTAGAGCAGCAGGAATGTTCACAGACCACAAACTTTACTGGTCTCCTCAAAACCTCACCACACGCACAACACTTGTATTTATCACTCGGTGTTGGTGTATAGAAGATTGGTAAATCGGAAGGAGCATTCTGAGTGCTGTCCGACTTATTCAAAGAGTCATTATTTTGTTGACCGCCAGCAATCTCCTTCGCCAGCCTCAACGTGAGATCAGCTATGGAGGGCACCTCCGTCCGCTTCTCACCTACAGTGGGGTCAGCAGGATCAAAAACCCTCCCTCATCTTCACTTACTTTCACTCTCTGCCTTCTCCTCCCGATGGTTGCTTGAGCTCATTTCTCCTCAAAATGATACCATGTAAAGAGAATT
>NW_020170569.1:59389-65266 GCF_000524195.1 Echinococcus granulosus | reverse complement strand
CACAGATGTTAAACAATGGAAGTTGGCATGGCAATACCCCTGTGTAGTATCCATGTAGCAATGCTTTCAGAGTGAATAATTAGTCTGCTTTTATGATACCTATGGCTGCCCAATTGAGAGCGGTTGATGATGCAGTTTATTTAGGCAAAGTTTGACAGGGGAAGCACTATTTACAAAACAATGATTTCTCCACGAGATGCTTTGGTAAATTTCAAGATGAAATCAACTAGGCATTTACTGATCATCGTAAAATCTGGAGCGTACTTCCACTCAAAAGATTTTAACATTGCTAACAAACAGCGCCCTCAGCCTTCACTTACGCGAACGAGGAATGTTGGAAGCATGTAGGTTTTATTTCACTAAGATTGTCTCGGTAAATAAAAAAAAAAACGAAACATCGAATGAATGTGTTTAGAAAATTGATGATTTTGTTTAAAGCTTGAAAAAATTGTTAAGGATGCGGCAGTCGAAAAATCATGGTCTTCAAGATTAGTCCATTAAGTGGATTCGCATCCATGTGGACTCGTAGTTGAGAGCCATGTTCACGTCTCCTTTTATGTACTGATTGGCAAATATGTACTGCACTTTGGTTTCTGTCTCTTTGATTCAAAAGCATCAGAAATGTCAGTCATTTGTTTTATCGCAGCAGTTAAACCAAATTTCCGAGCAAAAATGACACAAATATATATGTATATCTATATCTATATATCTATATTATTCTATGTGTATTACAACGAGATTGACATAATCTTACTTGCCATTTTGACTCCTCATGCTGTATAACGTTAGGCAAAGCCGATGGATGCCATTTCTTCTGCTATGTTTTAACTAGGTTATAAATAGTTTGATCACGGTGATGGCACGAACTCCACCTCATTCCCATCCTACTCATTGTTTTGATGATAGTCATTCAAGTAAAACTTACCAAGTTTTCTCCACAGTGAACAACGTGGAACTGTAAAAATACAAGGACTTGTATCCCTTTGGAGTAAATAGATAAATTCTATATTTACATCCAGTTAACAACGCGAACTGTAGATTTTATAATCATCAACCCTTTTGAACAAAAGAGATTATTTAAAGTACCGTATATGTGAAATTCTATTAGGACACCAAACGGTTAGCTTGAAATTTTGTTTTTTTTTTCGGTTTTCCCAGAGCTGACACCAAGGATTTTTGAGTGGCTTTTCCTTTGTAACTAAATTTCATTTCGTTTTTTATCGAATTATAATATCAATGGAAAGGCAGCCTTACTAATTCATTCGCATAGATTTCTGAATTTAATGTTGACTTCTTCCTGAAGATCTCATGACTTGTTTCTAATTAAGTAGATAGCCGAATGAAGGAGTCGTTCCAGTTTTCTTCATTTGAATGGAAGAGTTCGATTAATAGATGCATAAAATGGATATCGGCAGAGAAGTTATGTAGTAAATGAGCCATGATAATCAAAAAACCTGATTTTTACTAAATCTTATTAGAAAATTGAATAATAAACAACATTTTTTTTTAAAGTTTTGATGGTTACCATGTTTTCAAATAGTCAGTGGCAAATTTTGAATTCAGAGCTGTCGAAGTAGACCTTAACATTCACCAAATTTTAGCATTAGTAAATTAAAAACGATGCCTGCCTAGAGATAAAACTAACCAAAGATTCTTGTAGCGGAGTTTGCTAAGCATCCAAATCGATCCTGCATTCCATTTCCGTTTCTTTAGTTACTTTTCCCATCCATTTAGACGTGTGATTCAACAGTGTATCTCTGATGTTCTTGTATACGTTTATGCAGATTTGGTTATTTAACGGTTAAATTATTTTGTTATGTAAGAATAGAGATTATTTCATCTTTTTTGCAAGTAAACGCATAATCCGAAATTAAATTATTATAAACTCAAAACAGTAAACTTCTCCTCAATGTGCTTTATTTAGCACGGTTAAAATACTACAAAACAATTCGTTTAAAGCTAAAAATATGACACTTTCATTTGCTAAAACTATTATCTTTTTGCGAATTTCACAAACAACTGTGCAGATGTATACTTTTTGTTGCTATTAGCGACAACATTTGAAAGGGTTACCTTGTTAAATTGGTATTTGCCAACCATTTAATTGAGTTTTAGCTAAATTGCTCACCACATAGCCGAATTTTTTATTATTATAAGCAATGAGGTTGTATCTAGGTGATTTTGAAACATGAATTCTGTCATATCTAGTTAATAAAGGATATTATCAAAGGCAACAGTCGTTTACATTCCTTCTTGTGGCTTTTTTTGCCTTAGGCCTGCTCAGCATTAGATATGCGAAAGGAGTATGAAATCATTTCACTCTTACGTTGACTCGGTCCTAAGTGAGTTTTAAATCGACTAAGGAGAATAAGGGAAAACACTAGTAATGGCAAACAAATGGAAGAGTGCAATCTGTAAGACTCATGGGAGAGAGACTATCAAGTCCCATATCCTTGCCATGGTCTGGAAGGGGACAAGTAATGACTAGAGTAACATATCGCTATCACCGGTCCGGAGCCACAAGTAAATCACCTCAATGTAGACGACCCACTACTAGACTTAAGGGACGGCTGCGTACTACTGTCATGGAAAAAAGATTATAGAACCGTTTCGGAAGTCTAAAAACCCCGCAAACGGTTTAAACGAATGCCATTAAATTACGATTCAAGATTTCTATTGTTTTCTTGAATTTTCCGCAAAAATGACTAGCTCAGAAGACCATATTTGCTTTCTGAATTACTAATAATTTCCCTAGGTTTAAAGAATGCCTTTTAGAAGTTGAATTGGAGATGTTTTGCAAGCTTGAACTTAATCAGCCATTCCATGGCATAGCTCTCATGATTAACAACATCTTCAGGCTGAATTGTGGCGCCTTAAGCATCATTTTTGACAACTTGTTAAATTGGTGGCCTTCATACTTTTATGGACTGCTTGCATACATTTAAAGGAAAGTGGCTAGTCTTGTACAACAAATCGGAAGGTACTATATGACACCCATGGAATTCGCCCAGCTATTTGAACCCCATCGTTTCGTAACCAGACTGGCTATTTCAAAGTGTTAAAACATACCCTGGTAGTTTTCAAGGTATTGAAAATAACTGCATCGGGTTTTGTTTTTGAGCAATGGTAGTTTAATTAACTATTTCTGTGGTACAAATGGTGATGCCGCAGTGAACTATGGCAAAATCTGTGTCATAATGCCTGAATTTCCCCCAAGAAGGACTTTGGTAATAAATGATTCATAGAAATCCTAAAAGCAAAGTTAAAACTAAATAAGTTCTAATAATGTGAAGTGACTTATTTAGTACCTATTTTAATCGAGATCCATGTACTTCAATTTTCGAAAATCTACAAAACCTTCCTAGGTGCTCCTAAGAATCGCAATTTTTTTTGGATTGAATTGTTTTTCTGAAAATGCCTTTTTTAGTATTTGTTTTAGATACATTAAAGTACTCTTTATTTTGACAGCCGATGTTCATTTCTGGATTTGATTTAAATTTGTTTTGAGGTGGTGAATACTTTCCCCAAAATATAGTATGTAACATTTTAATAAGGTGCAACAAATGATTGCGGATTTTTTTAGTCAGAAAGATGGTTTTATAGTTTCAAACTATTTTACATAATTAAGTGATGTGTCATATCTCAAAAACCTCACTTTTTGAAGAATTATGAGAAAGTATCTCTATTAAATAAAAGCAAATATTGTTTAAGAAGCATTAATCATTTTAAATGTGAGGGAAAATGAAACAAGTTATTTGCACCCACATTAACTGGGATCCCAAGTCATGGGTCCTAAGTTGTCACATTTGACATGTCTCATCAGATGATCAGTTATAAAGACTGGCAATATGTTCTTTACTGTTTTCATTTATGCCATAGGAGGCGCAGCACTATAATGTCTTCTGACAGGCTGCTATTTAACAAAAAGCAATCTTCTTGTTCCAACTTCATTAAAGCAAAGGAGTACATAGTTGATTATTTTAAAACCATCTACTCGCTACCTAATTCGCCCTTCAATGCTACCACCTCATTATCAAGAGACTGCATGGGCTTTTTGTAGTGCGCACGACATTCAATTGTTTATTATCACTCTCAAATGATGTTTGCATACTCAATGAAACTCGATGCAGCTCTAACGTTTTTTGAATGCCTTCTTTGGGTCCAGGCGGGAGTTCCCAATTAGTCAATAAAATGTCCTCCATTGTTTCATTGCAGGTATTCCACAATGTAACACCTAGTTTCAGGTCGCGGAACTAACACTAGAGGAGTCATTGCACTAAGCTATGGAATAAAAAACATTACCTCATTTTTTCTTTATCCGCTCTATTCTTTGATGGTTTTTCAGTAATTTTTAAGCAAACCTAACCTTTACTTGGCACGTGACCATCACATTATCCCACCCAAAAATGGCTGCTAAAATAAAAGAAGTCAAAACAGAGATAAGCAAATTGTTTAATAAAAATGGATTTTGAAATGCATTCGTATGTTTTGGATGATATCACGTACTGATGAGTGTTTTAGCCCGGTCTTTTTTAGGCACCTCTACGAATTCGAGCCATCATTATTCCATTTTATTAATGAGGCTTTGCACTAAAGAGCTTGTGATTTATGTAATCAAGCATCGTTTTAGGAATAATGACGTTCCAATGACAAAAATTTCATCAGTCGGTTTTAAAGCTTCCTTTTCTTGTAGGAAACATTTACAGAATGTTTATTACTGGGCTACATTAATTTATTCTATTGAATCGCAAGTCAATTTTAAATTGACTGTTTGAATTTAAGGAATTTCGTAGTTTTAGCAATCAAGTTGGGTTAATCTGGTTTAAAAAAATGACAAACTGAAAAAGTTTTGTTGATGCGAAGTGTTTTATACCTTGCTGTACTGGTGGACTCCGAGTAGAATCCAGCATATTTTACAGGGCAGAGTTTACAATTTGCAAGATTCACTAATTTGATGTAAGAAATACGGATCACTTTCTTAATAGGAAAGAAAGTTATTCATGAATGGAAGAGCTTCTAGAACACCCATAAATGAACATACATAAGGTGCGAATTTGGTGGCTTGGCGTCATATATATCCATGTGCTTAACCACGGTAACATTTCAGTCCCCACGAATTGTAATTCGAATCTCCAGCAAGGCCTTCGGGTCATACTAACAGCCTCCATGCCAGTTCCCATGTGAGTACTATTTATTCCTTTCTACTGCCTTTGTTTGATACCACTTAAAAAGGGCAAAACAAATCATGGCCGGCAAAGTTGGAACTATATGCCACTTTGTGCAGAATTGGAGTGAGCTAAGAACATAAGATGAACCACCTAGACACAATGGTAGGATTTTCAAAGGGGTGGATTCGAAAAATTCTCGCTGGGATTTAAGGCGCATGTATAGTCATAGACTGTCAATTATTTATGCTAGAAGGTGGCCGAGTAGGCAGCCCAATTAACAAAACAACATGAATAACAAGCAGTGAGTTTAATTCGGTTTCAAGGCTTCACTTTGCAAGGGCAAGGTTCTAGCAGTAAATCAAATCGGGGCGGGAAAGGATCAGCCAAAGTGGAAAATCCATGCTTAGCATTATCACAGGTGCTAGGATTGGATTGCGGCACAGACAGCCCCTAAAACTGAGGAAGCTTACATGTTGTAGGTGCCCAAAAGCTGACTCTATGGCGCTCGAAGATGCACATGGCGGCTGGTTGTGGGGGTCCAGTAGAAGAGTTTATCGGCAAACCTTTTCATTTTATGCCTTAAAATATACCTTGACGCCAAGCTGACATCGGATAACTTAAGGAGATGCTGTGTACATTTTCCGCTTTTGCGATTACTTCATTTTTTCGTATGGAAATAGCGCACTCATCGCACTTCTCGGATATCACG
>NW_020170569.1:57473-59289 GCF_000524195.1 Echinococcus granulosus | reverse complement strand
TTGCGTAAATCAAAGTAAACAAAAGCATACAAATCTCTGATTATAGTTAAAGAAAGCAAAAGTAAGGGAGCAACTACATCATCCAAAATACTTGTTCTGTTATCCGCCCGATTAATGTAACTGTTTCAACGCAACTACTGACTCGCAATATTTGAATGCAAACGTTTCCGAAGCTTTATAGTCCAGACAGAATAAATGCGACTGTAATATGTGCCTATAACAGAAAAACTGTATAATTTGACACATGAAAATGCAGAGGGAAGGATATATTAACCAGGTAGACCATGAAGATATGGTCCTTTCTTGGCATGGGTATCCTGGGTAATGGAAAATCAGATATCATGCCACCGAGATTTTCGAGTTTTAATAAAAGTCGTCAAATGGCAAGTATTCATCAATCTAGTGCATCCGCTGTATTTTTTGAGAAATATTTATTCTTAATATTCCCCTTTGGAGCACTTTAAAAACATACAGAATTTACTACTTATTATTTAAAGACTGGCTCAAAATCTTTTCTCAGAGGAAGAGCACTCCAAATTTTACAGTGCTTAGTAAGTGCATGGCTGATGTTTTTCATTCTTTTCCACAACATCTAATGAAAGGACTAATTTATAATCTTTGTCTAAAAATGACTATTTCCATGCCTTTCTCAGACTAAAAAACTATGGGGTCATTCGCCCTCACTTAGACAACAATGAAATTCCGACAGTGGAATATTTCACTCTGAATGCATTGCTACATGCACATTGCACAGAGGTATTGCTATGCCAACCCCCATTGTTTAATAGCTGTAAATTATTCTCATGTTGCCACTGCGTGGATGGATGAACGATGACAATCAGGAAAGGGGAGGTCCAAAGGTGAAGGTAAGGTAAGATAGGAGGAGATTTGTTGACCCTGATGACCCATTTTAGTTGAGATCTTTTTGGATGCGCCACCCATTTTTAATTTCACTTTGAGGACGGAGGTAGGGATTGCAGAAAACCAAAAATAATATCTCACTCTGCGAAGCTGACAGTACTATAAAAGGTCCTTTTGGCCACCCAATCCTGTTTATGGCTATGCCAAGCAACTTGTTAAACCAAATATTTGTAAAACCACTTGGG
Source organism: Echinococcus granulosus (assembly GCF_000524195.1). Taxonomy (NCBI): domain Eukaryota; kingdom Metazoa; phylum Platyhelminthes; class Cestoda; order Cyclophyllidea; family Taeniidae; genus Echinococcus; species Echinococcus granulosus. Next base: position 58,183 of record NW_020170569.1, on the reverse strand, counting down.
AATGCAATTGTTTATAAGTTTACCCAAGTTTAAGCTTATATAATTTACAATTACTTTAGAATGAACAGTGCTAAAAATGCGCAAATCAACGCAAAACATATAGAAGTCGAAAATAAGAAATAACTCAGAATGAAATTATAATAAATGCTTCAAGTAGGGTTAGGTTTAGCGTGCCAAATTGATGAATAGGGTGAAGGGCAATAAGTATTTATCCTTCATGACGCCAGACGCGGTAGCATCAAAGCTCGGGTATTGAAGTTATGCATTTAGTGAAGGTAGGCTACTTCCTGCGAATCAAACATTACCTTTTTAAGCCATCTTCCTCTTCTACAATATTTGTCACCACACGAAGGTCATTAAAACAGTAGAGCAGCAGATATCGCTTTGTAAATGATCACCTTTAAATTAGCTTATTATTAAAATTGCTGATACCGAAACATCGTGATTTCTTGATTTACACCGTTGAGCCGACTTTTGATGCACATAAGTGGTGCTCTCTTAATGACCTGTCCTATGTTTCCAGGACAAATCTAAATGTCACTTTTAATAAACTTGTATCATGTTGAAGAGGCGTGACGGATGGTGAAATATTTATAAAAAATTGTAATGGTGCACAATATGGAAAGCCTGAATCTCATGACAAGAAAAATGTTAGGAAAGTGCCGAGCAGTTGGTGGTTTAAGTAAATTTGGCTAAAAGTTAAAACCAGA
>NW_020170569.1:52373-57373 GCF_000524195.1 Echinococcus granulosus | reverse complement strand
GCATTTAATCCTAACTGAGAAGGGCTGTAATTTTTGGTTATAATTTACGCGACTTGCGGAAGATTTCGTCAAAGTATCATTACTTCACCTCTTGTCTATTTTAAGTTAAATTTAATCAAGCATTTTAATACTACTCCTTTTGTCAATACCCATTTGTGGTTTGAAGCAACACCTAGCTACTAATAAATCCTATATACAGCCATGTAAAACCTATTCTGCTTCCTATCAAATATAAAGGCAAAGTTAGTGGCAAGATTGAGGAAAAGTTGCCTTTAACAGGTTTAAGAATTTTCTCTAATCATAAATAAATTAAATTATGTAAAGATTAGAAGTAACGGGTCTATATTTTCTATTACAACCACTTTTTACCGTGATATAGCGCTCATAAATAAATCGTTTGCTAAGAGACCAGGTATTATGTGCCTGCATATAAAAAGAGGAATATTTTAATTACAAGGTTAAGTGATAACAAAAAAGTTTTAAGAACTAAAAAGACCGTCCTAACAATTAGCTGCTGTTCGCCCAGTGAAACGTACAGACGTCCTTTAAACTCGCCTCCTTTTACCGGCTTCATGAGGCAATGATTTACTGGCCTTCCTTCCATCAGCGATATTTCACACAACTATGTTTTACTTACAATTACTGCGTTTAGTGTACTTTGTGCAAAAGGAATGAAATTTGAAAGGCGAGGGATTTTAAAGTAAGATAGTAGGTTCAAAGCGTATTTAAAAAAACCACAGCAAAATTTATTGGCCTAAACAGAAGTAAATCCCTTGCCAACTACCAACTTTGTGGCGGTGTAGCAGCAAACGATCAAGGCTGAGGTAGTGGGAAATAAATACATAGTTGCATTAAAAGTGATGCGGTATATCAGCCCAGTAAATGGAACAGAGAATCCGATCAAAGGCATTCGATACTTCCTAGTGAATTCAAGTTTCCACTTGCCAGTTTGCTGTGATCGGCGGCGTTGAGGACTTAAAGTAGGTTGTAAACTTTTATTGGAAATAGGCAAAGATAGGATTGACATTGTTATACTTCAGAAAAGTAAGCTTCACTTATTTGATTTTGCGAATCAGCATTACTAAGAGGATTCATGCTTCAAATCCACATTCACAGAGAGCACAAATGTGTTGAATGCAAATGATTTGGCATTAAATATGATTAAATATCTATTTTAAGTGAGCCTTAAGTCTTTAGTCGAGCATACTATTTCCGTCGTTATCAATGCGTAATTCGCCATCATTTAAGGAGAATAGAATCTTTCCGAAGATATTGTATCTAAGGCTTCGTCGAATATCTCATCAAAGAAATTGAGTAGTGTACGCTATTTGCTACTCGAGGTACAAGCTGCTGTCGCATATATCACCTTGTTCGGATTACATATAAGACACTCTAGTAATCCATTAGTTGCTTTAAAATTTAGGAAATTTTGATTCCTAGAGCAGTCAGCCAGGCATCATATCGTGATGCACATTAGAAGAATGGTAGAATTAACGGAATTATGCCCTGCACCCGGGGAATTAGCACATATTTCCATGCTTTTTAGTTCATGTGCATAAATGATAGTCCAAAATACATAAATTTCCGCAAACTGTAATAAGTTATTGCATTGAACTATATCAAGAAACTTAAAGAGTCCCTAGGCCGCCTAAGTTATTTACGACGGAGGAAGAACAGTTGATTTGGTCTTGAAGGCCACTCAGAGTTAAACTAGCTACAATCTCTTCTACAAAGTTGAGGCCCTAAAGAACTTGACACCATAATTAAAGAGAAATCACAAAGCTGATATGGCCAGTCACTTGTCAACAGTGAGTTTGTTTCCTTCAGACTAAGATTTCGTTGAGCATGCTATATTTTATATCCTAGGAGGATCTCGCAACTCTTTTCAACTGTTGCTATCGCCATCACAGTAAGGGCAGCAATCCATACGCATTACGTTTGCGTGTATGTCCATATCTTCCTAGGCCTAGTGACGTAAAATTTAATGATTTTCATCTAGATTAAACCTTCTATGTTCAATCATGTGGAGTATGAAGGACTGCGAGCAGACACATTGCTAGCTATGATTAAATTTAAAACTTTTTAATGCTGATTGCTCGTGTGGAAATATTTTTGCTAGCATTGATAGTATGGTCAAACTAACGGCTCTATGTGCTAATTTTGACGGTAAAAGGCTCCATTTATTGAATGAGATGCCAATTAAGTAGTATTTTTTTCTGGAAAACCAAACCATGTCAGTGGAGTAAGTGTCTCGTTTTAACCAGAACATATATGACCTAGATTTTACAATGTTACAAAACTACCTCGAGGGATGACCTTATGTTCGGCACTGGGGAGGAAGAAAGCATTGTTTCATCCTCATGCAGGAAGGCCACCAAATGCAGTGTCGATGTATTGTTTAAGAATCTGGCCCTCTTCCAAATAATGTGGGGGCGAAAATGAATTTTGTTGTCAATTACGTGCTTCCTACGAATTTGTGAAGTTGCTAACAATAAATTGGAGTAGCAACTCCTAACCACTAATGCCTAAGGATAGGCAACAATGGAAAATACACTCATTACCCATTTCCAATGCACATTTTATTGAATTTTAGGCTATCAAGAATCAGGTCAGAGGTAGGCACAACAACCCCTTTTCCATAACTTCTTAAAAGGACGTTAAGATCAGAAAAATATTTACGAGCTGTTGTCTCATTCCTCATTATTGTGGATGCAGACAATCTGATAACCTCGCACTATGCATGTATGCGCAATTTGTTGTCATACTTGTGAAGCTAATTTACATATAAATTCGGCAGAGTCATATTCAACACTGGGTCAAGTAAGTCATGTTATGTCATGCTTTAAGGGGTTTATTGTCCTTAGCAGAGCAGTCAGCGCAACTTCGCGATTTATAGGAAAACTCCAGACTTGGATTTGTAAATCCGCTCTTGGAGAAACAAAACATGAGGCTTTAATGGGCAGAAGAAACGAACGTTTAAGCTGCATGCCTGAAATAAAACAAAATCAAAGCTGCTTGCATATTCAGAATCAAAATTCAAAAATTAGGCATGTTATTTGTGAAATTAATGTCCGTCCTCGACATCATAATATTGCCTATCTAGTGTAATCCTGGTTAAAACACAATAAGATTCATCTATGTCACTCTACGTGTAGGAACAAATCCTAACATTCTAGTATTTTAGGATTGATATTTAACGCTTTAATTTAATCGCTCATTAAGTGTTATACCCATAGCCACTTCAATCACAGCGTAAATTGGAAACTCTAAGTTCGCATGAATCAAATTACTAACTCAAATGCATTCTCACGCTCAAGCAGTCTCAGCTCTAAGGCGGCCAGGCGCCTGCGCATTGACTCACCCCCATTCATACTCATTTGAGCCGGTTAATGGGGCCTGCTATTCTGAACCCCTTAAAATAATTTATCTAAAGCTTAAATTCCGAAATTGAAAAATCCGGCCACTGTTATTCTACTTTAATTCACGACTATCGGAAAACTGGATGAGAAGATACAATTGCTCAATGGAAAGAGAAGCTGATATTTGATTGGACATGGTAGAGATATCTTTGCAGCTTTTAGAGGATAAGGATAAAGATAAGGAAATGTCTTTAACCTTTCATCACACTAAACAGTATGGAGTTTCTCCCTCGAGGAAGCTTAGCTGTGGTGTCAGAATTTGGACTTGCTCTTCTTGGCAAGAAGAGACTCATTGTTTTGGCAACTGGTTGAATGCTTCGCTAGGATTAGGGGAACGCACATCCTCCCAAGCACTCGTGATGCATCGCCTTCCACCACTTGAACCTATCTGAGCTGTAACTGTTTGACCTTGGTGGGAAAAATTTTATAGTGAAAAACAGCGGATGCTGTGCATCACAAGCTAAGCTGGCGTAGTCTACTCTTAATGAAGTGGTGTCTAAGGGTGTGACATTGAAAGTACGTGGATTGTTTGAAGCAGGAACATAAAAAAGCGTTTATCATCATCAACAGCCAATTTGGAATCAGCGCTCTCTGCAAAATAAACCGAAGTGGTGAAAAACAAGTTTATGCATTTTCCGACCTTTCATTTTAATTTCTTGACGCATGCAGCTTGTGGGGCCCAACTGCTTGACTTCTACAAACTGTAGTCCCAGTCGCTGTAAGGAAACGACTTGTTTAATGATATCTTAGGCTATACACGACAAAAAGTTGTCCATGGTGCTTTCGCCTCTTATCAATTTAGTCGAAACTAATGTGTATTCCGTTTCTAATTTAGATAACGGTAAAACTGTCTAAAAATTGTTGCATCAAAGTCTGTCAATTCATGATCGGAATCAATTTCCTGAAGTCTCCCCTTGCATTGGTTACGATCTGTCTCCTCACCATCGCAAAACGCTTTTTCAAATTTTCCAAACATTTATTTATTCTCTAAAATCACCTTTCGAGGAATTAAGTAAATGAACTACCACAGGAGTCCTGAGGCCCAGTATCTTAAATATTACTATGGCAGATACCTCTAAGTGCGCTACATAATGGTTTTAATTTACCATATTTAGGAAGTCTTTTCTGGTTATAATTATTAAATCGCACTGCATCAAAACCCACAGTAATCTTTTATTAATCTCATAAATTAAGCAAATGCAAATGAAAGGTAAAATATTTTGATGCATCAATGCGAATCCTGTCATTTTTTACTCAAGTTGTGAAAGCTAATATTAAAAATTCGCAAACCGGCGTAGGATAGTACAGCACACCCAAGTCTTTTAAAGAAGCACCGGGTGGGCACGCTGCATATCTCTCAACACCATATTTATTGAGCAAAAGTTCATTTGAGAAATAAAACAGGGCCTTATCAAATTATACGCAGAGGAAGCAGCTCATAATTCTGTTACGTCATTACCATACTCAGTTTGAGACTATTTTTTTATCCTCACAAAAACAGATAAAGGTGTAATATCTTTGTTATATTGCCGACTAATTTATTGCTGAATTCTGTTGTTTTTTCTGACTATCTCATTGATC
>NW_020170569.1:44980-52273 GCF_000524195.1 Echinococcus granulosus | reverse complement strand
CGTCATTTTGATTCAAGCATCAATGTGACTGAGTTAAGTGCGCGTCCTCAAGACATAACTTTGCCTGCGCATTCACGATATCTACCCTGATGCAGATTGGTCTTGTTCTTTTTGTAGGGTACATTTTTTTTAAAGATTAAGCAGTAGCGATGGTGTTTAATGTATTTTTTTAAAAACACAATACCTACTTTCATACCTCATACCCATCACTGCGCTCTTATTTGATTGAGTTCCTCAAGCAGTTCATTCAGCAAAAAGGTCCCTATTTATTTACCTTTAGTCTTATTTCTTTATGGTCTGTTTACGTTAAGTTTCGTTGAGGTTAAGGTGCATTTTTGATTCAGTGAGTTTCGTCACATCCATATATGTTAGATCCATGAGGTAATCTCAAATCACATTGGAAACCATAATGAAGGTTTTTGCCATCTTGTCGGTAAAATTTTTGCCATGTTGACCTTAACAAAGTAGAAGTGAATCAGTGTTTCTTGCAAGTACCAGTACTAACTGCTTAAAGGTCATCTTTCAGTGTGGCAGTTAAAGTGGCAGTAGTGCCGACGCTGAAAATCGTTTCAGTATCTGTTACCTAGTGGAGACGCGAGTTTTATAAAAATTCTCTGGTATTTGAAATGTGATGTTGTAAAATGACAGAGTAATGTACTCAAAAATTTAATCAGTAAATTTTTAAGGCTAATGTCAAGGCTGGAATTCGGGCTTTTCATTAGATGACAAAATGCATGCTTGATTGTGAATAACTACTAATGCCGGAATGGGTGGCAGTAAGGATTAAGTGTCAGAAAAGTTTGGGGAAAAATCAGCATTTTCAAATATTCTTAGTTTGCATATTTAGAATGTATCCTCTATAGATGAGACTCGTATTTCCCATAGCCAAACACAACATGAAAACGTGTACGTCCCTCATTTTATTGGCCACATACGGAACTAAGAGATCAAAGATTGCCATATTGAGAGAAATGGAGCAATTGGATTTATCGTAACTAGGATATTGCCCACTTTCCATGGCCTCTTTAGTGTAATGCAACTGGTTTTACCCTTGCTCTATCAATTGTCTACGTAGCAGATATGCTGGTGACGCAAGTCATGAAGTGCTGTTTCCTACGAGGATTTTTACGTCATTTGTATTCTGTGAGTTCGACAGCCCCCAAATTCCCAAAGAATGGATTTGCAGTTAATGAAAAGTTTAAAGTGGCATTTATAATGCATGTAAAAGCAGCTTTTGACGATTAAATTGTTAATTATCCTATCCTGCCACTTTTCGAGTTTGGTCAACACACTGACATTTATTCACTGCCCACTTCTAATTCTCGTCTTCAACAAAACGTTCTATAAATTCATGTTTTACAAAAGACACGCCATCCGTGGCGTTTCAAAGTTCAGCAAACATGCGACTTGCGATGTCTTTTAATGTTAATAAGTATTTCCCGAATTAGGTCATTTTCTCAAAGCAGGCAAGTAAACAATAATTTTGCTCTTGAAGACATCATGAACAAGGAAGAAAAGAAATAGCTTTGGCATAACCGAGATCTACAGACTGAAGATTTTTGTTTCAAGTGGTGTGAATGGAATGGAAAGAAGGATAATCTTCACCTGAGTGAAGAATGACTTTTCCACTCCCCAATGAAATGCATTGAAGTGTAACCATTAACTTCATCTTAATCGAAATTATTTTGCCACAAACATTTAACATTTATTGGTAAAATTAAAACGGATCTTTAATATTTTGGTAGACATCCCCGATCTATGGTTAATATTAGATCAAAGGTGGATTAGCCTCTCTGTATTTATCAGCTATATGTGATTAAGTGGGTACTTGAATGAATTATGAGAGTCAGGGACTGCTCTTTCTACATCTAAGAGTATGCATGGCATAACGTTTGGTACTTGGGGTGACACATGGCAAGTAGCAAGCAGGATCTGGTGGAAATACCGGAGTATCAAGATCACCATCTCTGCCTATTTCTTTTCACCTTGATAAAGAGGGGTTTCGAGAATGCATTACACATTATAAATTTCTTATCCTATTCACTTTTCGTACAGACGTAGGAACCACCTTATTTATTGTGACGCCTTCATCTACATCAGCTCAATTTCATGCTGCCTACATCTTTGTTGTATTTTTAACACTGACCATTAATCCACAATTCTACCCGTAGATGCGATATAGGTTTGATAACCCAAAAGAGTTTGCTAACCATTCTCTTTATTTCCAAAACCACTAAAATGAATTCGGGTGATGAGCCACTTTTCCAAAATCCAGCTTATTCTGTAAAAAAGGAAAAACAATGGCTTAATTCACCATCAACTTTTTTTGTCAATATACCACAGTTATAGGTTTGCTGTCTACAATTTCGCATCGAAATACTCATGGAATTATGAGTGTTTTTTGGTTAAAATTAGACATGGGCCTGTTCTGCTACATGTTAATGAACTTTTGCGCAGTTTGAGTGGAGTTGGACGTTATGCCATACACAATGGCGGTCCTTCTGCATGTTTGCAGATCTTTAAGAGACTTATGTGAGATGTACTATCCTACACACCTTTATGTTGCAATATCAAACTTCTCCCAAATTGACACCTACACTTCACGTAAAAATGAGAGGACTCACATTGATACAGCAGCAGAATTTAAGTCTTACTTTCAAGTGACATATCCTTAATAGGTCACCTATTTTGGACAATTAAAGACTTGGAAAGTCACATTAGACATTTTGGCAGCTACGCATATAAAAAATTTAAGAATATCTTAGAAGCTAAAAGCAGGTGAAAAATTTCTATAGTATTCTAAAAATATATGCTTTTATTGATGAGTCCATTTAAGAGAACTCTTAAAAGGACCAACAAGATCGGCTCACCCCTTATATTACCTATCTTTTGGGAAGTTTATAACAAGTATGATACATAAATCTCATCAAGGTTATGGGTGGCAGATCATTACTCGTTAATTTAAATTGCCTTATTAAAAACAGAAAATTCACCTGAACACCTTACTAATCACTGTTAAATTAGGTAAATAAAGTGGCCGATTTGTTGGTACAGTCGCGTCAACCCTAACTTGACTCGGTTCTATACCCCATGGCATAAAAATTCTGTTTCAGCAAGATGGGTGTAGAAACTTCTTTTTAAGCATTAGGAGTAATAACCACGTGCCCGTCAACGTATTATAGATTGTATGTTACTTTCTTCCAACTCATACCACCAGACCTTAAATATCCATATGCTCAAATCGGCAAATTCTTATTAAAATGCAAAATAGAATACAAAAATTTTGCCAATTACGATGGTTGTAAAACTGTTTAAAACTTAACTTTTGCTGGTAAATGGACAAATAGTTAAAAACTTAGATAGCTATTGGGAAAGAAGGAGGGTAAAAATAAACTGATTGTGTATTGATGGCTTGTCCCACCTTCACGAATGCAAGCTGGATTAAGGACTAAGTAAACAGGAGACGCCATTTTGATTGTTAGCCGTAAAGATGAGAAGGGCCACAATTTTAGCGTAATGCTTTTTCAAAAAAGTTTCATTAGCCCTAAAGTGATTCACATTACCAGAAAATATGTCATGGAAATGATTTACATCACTATGCAGACACAGTCAGTCCCTAATTCATTACACCCTGACATTCTTTATATAGACTTTATCAACTCATTCATATCACATCATTTTATCACATCACATCAAGCCGTTAAAGTGAGACTGTTGTAAGCTGACCTGCCAATAGTTGTAGATTGATATTCTCATGCGCCTGCTATCTGAATCTTCTCTAGCTCCCAACAGGATGAGGAATAGGTGAAGACTTCAAAGCAGATATTTTTACTAAATTTATGAGTTGGCTAAGGGGGTACGGACAGTGGTACGCGCCTGATGGCAAGGCAGCAGGGACTGACTGAGAATGAGCCCTCTTCTGCGTCATTACCTTCAATTTCACTTACCTACAGCCCTTGATTGATCTTGGCCTTTAAGGGCTTATCAGAGCAGCGATTGTATATCTCTGCTGGACATGTTTCAAAGAGGCTGGAGTGAACGAGATCATGGTTATCTAAAATGTTATGGAATTAGCAATTAAGTAAAACAGGAAGGTGCTTCCAAGGTTGCAGGCATCCCAGTATAGTTGTATTAGAGGTTAAAGAATATTTCATAACGGCAGGTAATAAGCTTTAAAGCAGTTTAACTGTTCATATTTCGAATTAATCAAACAATATTTAGTTATTTCATTAAGACTTAAACAACCAAGGGGGGTTAATATAGTGAACCAACACTTAAATCATTTTTGATTTGCTGTTGTTCACTGTCATACAAAATCAGTGTCATATTTTTGGCTTATGATATACTTCTTCCGCTGTCAACATTTCAACAGTCTGGAGCTGAGGAGAGTGCGTTACCCGGTCCCAAGAGGATGCCACCCACGAAACACTCACAGCTTCAGTTTGTCAGCAACATCTTTAGCTTAAAAGAGAAACAATCTGGGCGAACTTCAACATTTTAGCAGGCACATCACCGTACTTTTATTTGAGCCAGCCTAAAACCTGTTTAAATTAAAGCAGTAATTGTTAATAAAATATAAAGATTAACGATCAAACACACTTAGACCAAGTTAACTACCCAACGGCACTTATTTTCACTGCCTGTGTATTTACATTAATATCTTGAGTCGCATTCCAGTTAAGGATGCTTATCCCTTCCAAACAAGCTGATTGATGGGGCAAAAATCGCTTATCAGTCATTGCAGTAATGTTCCAGCAAAGAGATTTTAGAGTTAGGTGGTTGAGAGAGTTTATTTTTGCTGACTATGCTATCAGCAGGTATTCAATAGCACATGGTAAAGACTGTAAAGTGATATGAATCATACCAGATTAAATAAAATACTAATGACATATGTGCAATGGAAAGCATATTTAATTCATGCTCAAATATTGTCAGATCGTGGGTTTAGAAATCGTGCATTTCGAGTGTATTTATAAAGAAGCATTTATACAGACTCTAAAGAAAATTGGGTGTATGAGGCTTGGAGTTGAGTGGATCACTTTAGAAAAAGAGCTGGAATTATTCCTTTGCTTTGGTATCATTATTTAAGATGCTAACGATTAAAGCATGTAGTAAGCTAACATGACTGCATAACTGTCACTCTGAAGAGGGTTCACATGCTCGTTGTAAGAGGGTAGATCTTAGTTGAAATATGACTTAACTCGATTGCGTGCGATTCAGCATGAATCTTTGCAAGTATTTGCAAACGGCCTTGTCTTATAAGGTCAACGTAGTCAACATTTCTGTCATTTTTAGGTCATTAGTGTGCTTCTTTCTAATGTAATGTCCTTTGTGGTACACCAATTATGGACTCGTAAATTATGCATATTACTTTTACGTGTTTTTTCCATACTCATCTAAGCGCCCCCACTCCTATCGCAGCCTAAACCACACCCTTGGAAGAAGATTGGCGCCATGGACAAAGCAATTTAATCCGGAGTGAATCTATTCAATGCTAGGTACCTTAAGCAATATCTGTCAAGGAAATTTGATAAGATTAAATTAACCTTATAAGCCAATTATTATTGACCTAATCTGCAAACTGTGAACTTTCGAAAACATGCAACTAACCCGAAACAGCTCAAATGCTTTTACAGACCCCTTGAAAATATTTGCAAGACAGAAACGGAAGTGGCGCAAATGAGGATTCGCATCAAGGCTACAGCGACAACATCTACAGTCTTACGAACTACTAATGGTTGGATTGTGTCCTATGGTGATTGAATTACATAGGCTGATCACCACACATTGTGTGAACAATTAACATTACTAAACGATTCTTTCTAAGGTCCGCCTCACATTAACATACAGGACGAACTAGGCTTTCTGTTGATAATGCGGTGCCTTAGAAATGTAGGAATAGTGGTAAGTAGGTTGTGTGATTTAAACAATGGCACCGGTAGTACTTCAATTTTGGTACTGGCAAAAAACTCCCCAGGAAATCGTAAAGTAATTTAAACATACTTGCGTACTCAAGTCTACACACGTCAAATGGTGACACACCAGCAAAATCACTGCTTAGTTCATATTACAATCGTTAAGCGAAGTCATCAGAGTTACAAATTTGGCCGAAATATTTTTTGCTGAGTACATTACCAACATGTGCCCAAAGACATGCAAATAAGATGAAATGTTAGGAAATATTCACTCTACTGAGTCAATTTAAACATTCTTGTCGAACGCACACTCAATGGGATACTTATGTCCAAATATTGGTGGGAAATGTTTTAGGAATGCGAAGGACAATTTTAAGGGAGCATTTATGAAAGCATTTATAAAAAAAATTGCCTTTAACCCTGATATCGCGATGTTGTGAAATACTCCTCTACCTTATCAAACTTTTTCACACAAAGAGAAATTAATCGCACTTACACTTGCTATTTTTTCTCTTTATCAACTTAATCTCCAAATAGGCTGACAATGCAATTGCATAGCTATCAATCAAAGTGGAAGAATTTATGCGACATCTTACATTTGTAGCTTATGATGTGCACCGTTGAAGCTAAATAAGAGGGGAACGCTCGCCGACCCTATAAAAAGCTGTTTTAACTGCTGGTTTAACAGCTGGTATGATCGGTTGTCTATCGACTAAGCGACCGACTGAATGGTTGAATTGAGAGCCACACCGGTGTCATAAGCCAGCCAGTGAATTTGCTTGCCATCTTTCTTAGTCAAATTGACAAACACTTTAAAAATATTGCATCATTAAATGTCTCACCACAAAAATGTGAGTAATATACGGGTGAGGACGTGAATTTTGGCACCTACATTTGCACATCCACACCCGCGCGCACACACCCACATACACACGCACGATCCACATTCGCGCATACTGACGTGCAGAGTCACTTGAACTTGTGCTCATTTTAATGTGCCTATCTGAAATTGACTCGCAAAACTATTTAATGGGAATGGTGATTGGTAAAACTTACAATACACCCACATTTCACGATCATGCGCTGCAGTTTAAAAAACTACTGTCAGTTCACCGCTCTGTCCTCCTGCATCGTACTAACGATAATTTTTTCTGTTAATATTAAAACACTGAATTATGTGCCAGTAGAGAACAGATCAGAAAACCCAGTGTGTAAATGGCCTCCTAAAACCGTGGAAGAAAGCTACCAATGGGAGAGTGGCTTTGACATCAGCATTTGTGTCCGACCAGACAATAATGCATTCATGAACGAAGGAGTGAAACTGTATCCCATAGAGAGTTTGTTTAAAAATGCAACATCGGAGTACGGAGTTTCGTTT
>NW_020170569.1:41195-44880 GCF_000524195.1 Echinococcus granulosus | reverse complement strand
GAGGATCTTGCGAAACTGCCAAGAAAAATTTGGAGGACGGTGAGATATCCAGAAGTGTACAAAACTTATCCACAAGATGTTCCTTTGGGGCAAATCGTGAAGGATATCAAAGCTGGCAAGCCTGTTAGTTTCGTAAGTGCTACTGTCTTTCATTCTTATTTTCTCAGCCAATGCCCTTTATCCATATTTCAATTACACGTTTTTTTACAACAACGTATGTAAGAATTCCATGGAGCAATTCAAATAGATCTAGAAGATTTCAGTACGTGGCGAAGGTAATTATAAGTTCGACGAGCTCTCGTCATAAATTTAGTAAGCACTACGGCTACAGCTCTGAATAAAATTAAAATCAGTCCACGCAATTTCCTTCTCCTATCACCACTCCCTGCTTTCACAACGCCGCAGCATTTCATTGCATCACTTCCAAGTGCGAATTCACACTAGTCACAAAGTCGCGTCCATTAAGGGATAAGGGGTGCTGCTTTCACATTTGTCATTGGATTCCAGGAAGAATTGGGCACATTTAATGCCAATAGGTAGGCGAATATTACCCAGCAGTTAAGTGTCATCCAAAGTCGTTCAGCTCAAATCCGGTCAGTGGGATGACGCGAATCCGATTACATCCACCGCAATTCTTGCGGGTTTCTAATTGCTTCTGACGCACATTAACACCGTTTCACGAACACCTTACAAGGCAGGGTGATGAATCCCCTAATCCACATGCTCCATTCCTTGCGCCATTTCAGATCCCAAAATACAATTTTCCCATTCGACTCCTCGCCACCAGCAAATCTGTCTGTCACGCTGGTTCCAAACATGACCTCGTACTGGTCATCAAGAGCAGTGTTTTCCGATGGGACGTCCGCAATTCCTTTCGAGAATTCATGCGTCTGGAGAACAAGCGATATCCCAGCCTCAATGTCGGCTACGTCTTCAGTGTCGGCATTCCACGGCAGCACGGAGGAAGGCTGTTCAATCGCGATGGCCATGTCATGAACCTCACCGGCCCAGATGGCGACCAACTGGAAGCCTTCGAAGGAAAGGCAGCTGAAGTAATGGAGAAATTAAACGAGGAGATTGCCATCCACGACGACATCGTGATGGCTGACTACGAAGATACCTACTATAACCTGACCTTCAAAACCGTCACCAATTATCGCTGGATGTCTGCCTTTTGCGGAGCTGAGAATGTCAAGCTATTCATGACCATGGACGACGATCATCGTGTGAATCTCTCCATGGTGGATGCATTTATGAAGCGAATCCCCGAGAAGAAGAGGCGATATTCCACCTTCGGCTACATAGCCGATTATGACTTGGCGTATCGGTCGCCGTTGAAGAAGTGGTTTCTTTCCTACAGTGAATTTCCCTGGGACAAGATGTACCCATATCTACGCGGCTTCGCCCAGATCATCGGACCCGGCGTAGTTGACGATATGGCAATTGGAACGGCCTACACGCGATACAACTATGCTCCGGAAGACGTGTTCCTCGGAATGGTTGCTTATAAACTGGGAATCCCAATCTTCAATGAGAACAGCATGTTCGACCATGACCTCTACGTGGAGACGAATAAGGAGGGCAGACCAGCTATGGTAGCACTGAGTAAGCACTTCCTTTGACTGTCCCCATAATGCTCTCCCTCGATCTTTTATGTGATTTTGTAAAAAAACTACTTTCACATTGCATTTCTCGTGTAGTAATAAACATGGTTGTTAGTTTGGAAGGTTGGTCTTGCATATTTCTCACATCATGTGAAAGCCCTCAAGCCTTTTCGTTTTTTTCGGGAAATTGTGCTCTGCTAGTTAGTGCGAGCCACGTGTATTCAGTGAACTCCTCGTAATTCACTCATTTAAGCTGCTTCGCATTGGTGGTTCAGCACTCATCGAATGTGGCTTCTATCGCTGCTATTCCCATATTTCCAACAACGGAGTCTCCTCTGACAACTGCAAGGCGCAAAATTCATGAGGATTCCACGATACCTCAGAAAGACTGGAATATTAAGAAGCACGAATACTATGCTGGGGCTCATCCAGCCGAACCTACATTAATAATTTAACAATAGACTTTACACCGATATATCATTGATAACTCCTGTCAAAGCTGAGTTGGGCAATGCAGCAGTTCTCTTACGAATACGATGGCTCAGTTAGTCCCACTTATGGAGGTAAAGCTGATGTCCAACTACGGAAATTGGGGTGTGGAAGAGTTGGATGACTAGGAGCATTCAGACCAACTGCCTAATCATACAAATGCGCCTACTTCTATAATATAACAGCAGACTCCACAGATCAGAGATCCACCATTCTTCACCCTTCCCTCATTTCAAAAGCCTTGTTTACGACTCAAAAATGATTGGCAATGTGTTCGTTTATGGGAATTCTCTCCTTTTCTGAAGCAGCTGCCGTATACCACCGCCAACATGGTAACTGAGTCAGATCTGCTAGTGAAATACATTCTCTAGATTGAACAAATTGTTTACGCCAGATTTGCACAAGAATGGAAGGACTAGAATCACCACTAGCTTGACTTGATTGATGGATGTCCAGACAATGCACAACTGTGAAAGTGAAGGTCAGAAAGCCTGTGGCAAATTCGGTTACGAGGAGCACTATCTAACTTTTTCATGTATACCCAACGAGATGGTCCAAAGTGACTGAAAGAGACTGACAGATTACAAGGTGGAATGAGCGGACTCTTAATCAGCACGTCGACTTTATTCATCTACCACCTAAATTAGTTCTCAGTGCATTAGGCCCACCCACACTCCATATTGAAGCACAGGTCAGCTGGAAGCGTGAACCAACTCATCAGTTCTCACTGAATTGCTTCTTCGGTAGATTAAACCAGCTGCTGACAACTTAGAGATATGGCTAGACAGACAAATGGATAGACAGACAGGAGGATAGACAGTCTTTTAACTAGCCAGATAGCTAGCTAGCTCGAAAGCTGACTACTTGACCGATTAATATAGCATCAGTTGCTGAACAGTCCACGGCATTGAAGAGCTGAAGAAACACAAGTATGGATGCTAGAAAATAGGTCATATGTTTGACACTACTGACGTGATTTATCAATAAAATGAATTCACTATTAGGCAGCTGACTTAGAAGTGCAACGTTTCACAAATTTTGGCATGTGCTACTATGCTGCTTGGCAAAACTTAAACTGGATGTGGAAGTGGACGTAAGGATGGAGGGGAAGAGGAATCAAAATGTAGAACCGTAAAACCATGGGCGTGGAGGACTCTACGCAGTAGTGGTATTAGAGATCGACACTATCCTCAACACACAGGCATCGCAGAGGTTCGAATAAACTGGCAATATTCCTCTATTCAACTGTCTGCTTCATAGTAATACCAACGCAGAGATGACAGCTGGTGAAAGAGATAAGAAGTCCTCATCCCATCATCTGAGCTCAAAGCGGAAGCCAGTTTCAGATGGATGTGACTTTACAGGAGGAGGATTGACAAATTCCACACTTCGATGTACAGCTCCAGTTCCTACAACCAAAAGCAACTGCAGTAGTTCGGAAGAAAAGTGCCTGAGGTGTGGGCCAGTAGTTTTAGTGAGCAGCAAAGGTTAACAGTAGTAAGATAACTTAGGAGAAGGTTTATAAAACGAATTAAAATCGATCCTAATATGTGGGTGGATGTTTTGCGTGCTGCCTGACGCTATTACATAAA
>NW_020170569.1:38455-41095 GCF_000524195.1 Echinococcus granulosus | reverse complement strand
GAAGGACACTGAGTGTTTTGAATGTGAACCCCAAAAGAGGCCCTTCATGCGGTACCGTTTAACCCCACTGCTCATTACTTCATTGAAATTAGGTAGGATACAAATGCTGATGTCGAAGCCACTCTTCCACCGGTGGGTATCATTCACGGTTGCAGGAGGCCATTTGCATATGGAGTTTCCTGAGATGTTCACTACTGGTGCATAATTCTGCAGCTTTAAGCTGGTGACATAAAATATAGCTAGTATGATGCAGGGGGACAGAGCGATGAACTTACTGCATTTCAACCTGCAGTGCATGATTATGAAATGTAAGTGTATTGTATGTTTCAACAATCGCCACTCCCGTTAAATAATTTTCCTAGTCACTTTCGGATAGGTTCATTTAAAATGAGCACGAATTTGAGGAAACGTGTGCGACAGTGTAATTGTGAGTGGGGGTATGCAGATGTAGGCATCAAAATCTACCCGCGCAGATGTATGGTCCTCGTTTTTGTGTCGTCAGACTTTAATAATGGAAAATTCCTAATACGTTCATCATTTTGACTCTGAAAAGTGACAGGCCTTTTAGCTATACATCTTGTGATACCTACCTTTCAATTAAGATCTACCCTCTTACAATGAGCATGGAAGTTATGCAGCCATGTTAGCGCACAGCATGCCTCCATCGTTAATATCTTTAACAACGATGTTCCTACCCCAAAGGGTGATTCCAGCCCCTGTTCTTAGATGAACTGCTCGACTCCCCTCGGGCCTTACTCAGCTTAAGCTTATTAAGTTGTCCCTGTGGTCAATCAATTCTGCAAGTGCTCAAGAGCCATCGATGAGAGTAGCACAATAGAAAATTGCTGCCACTCAAGCAAACTTTACTGTAAAATTCTTTAAATGATGTTTTTTAGTTCCTTTTAATTTGGTAATACCACGTGCTTTGGCCGTATTGATACTAACCATAGGAAGAAGGCCCGTCAACTGCTATAAATGTACAAGAATGAAAACGCTGTCTGGTCCAAGGCATTCTCACCTAGGCAGCCGGCTAAACGACGTACGCACCCACTCTGACGTCTCGCTTACTCATCTGTATTAAAAACAAAGACGTCTGCATCGGTGCCTTGTGTATTAGCTGCTCACCCTCTACTGGACATTCGACAGGAGACAAGATCACGCACAAAAACGCTAGTCTATAGCAGAACCAATTGAAGAGGTCAATGCCCCTCTTTTTACCCTTGTTTTCATCATTCTAATGCTGCAGTGTTGATCTACTGAGTGTCTCATTGACTTATTCCATTTGCATTCTTCTGTGTATGTTCATGGGTATTACGCCATGGTCCACAGAAAAATCGCCACGCCTTGTTTTACAACGGTGAGCGAACTCGCCACTTACTTCTACAGCAAGTGGGCACACAAAATTATTAAAAGCGAAGAAGGATATAATTCTGAAAAAAAAGAACATAAACAAGTGTTTGATTAACATTAGTACTTCGTTTTAGAAGTCAAGTGGCTTTAAGGATTCTCTAAATTAGTAGGTTTCACTTTAAATCTTGTGGTTCAGTGGCTCGGTACGAAGGAGATTGGTGTTGATTCGCCCTAGGAATCACTTGTTGGGGATGATACTACGGTCTAGTGCATAAGTAGTTTGCCAGATGGACATCGTAAGTGCATCTAGTTAGATCTTTCGCCTATATCGCAATGTGGAATCATAGTGGCGGGTATCCTAGTGGCAACTGCTACGACTTCACACTTTAAGCGTCACCTGTTTAAGCAGTTGATTTGGCGAAGGTCTCGTTCAATGGTCAGAAGATATTTCAAACCCAATAATAGTGGAGCACGACAATTTGCATCTTTGGTAAAAATGGTAATATTATGCCGTAATGCAAACCGATGATAAAATGTATTTTTGCTCAACCTTCCGGAGATATTTTGCCTACAGTGGAACAATACCACAGAGCTTACCAAACATGGTCTATCCAAAAACTATTTTGATTTGGGTATTTAATTTGAGCACACTATTGTTTATCTGCAAGCCCGAAGATAAATGACCCATCACCGACAGTCATAAAGACAATTAATGGGCATTTGAGCCAGACCTTACACCGTCACCGACGTGAACTTGTGACTTCCTTGGCGTCAAGATATCATGTGACCACACCCACTATTTGCTACAATTTGAAAAGGCGCCGTATATACGTGGAGTGTGCAGTACTTCATTACCATTAAACCCAACTTGAAGTAAGATAACCCTCTCTAGATTCGCACAAGTATACAGTAACGAGAAATTAAGTAGTGGATAAGATATTAGTGTATTGAAAACAATCCTAAAGTAAGAGAAATTTTTTAATTACTATTAGGTGCAGTGAAACACACTGATCAGTCATACATCTGCTAAGACCATTTTTAATAATAAATTGTTTAAATTAAAGAAGATAATTCTTTGCAAATTCCCGCCCAGCAGTCATTAATCACACTCAAGTCGCATGAACTGCAGTCCCGTCTTTCGCTTACACACCCACTGATAACATTTCAAATTTATTGATGCTAAAATGTTACATATACGACGGCAACCGAAAGTAGTCAGTTCATTGCGCAAATCAAGACATCCTTTTAAGTAGTGTCCGTTTGACAATGATTATGCATTGTCCATCATGA
>NW_020170569.1:30124-38355 GCF_000524195.1 Echinococcus granulosus | reverse complement strand
TTTATGGTATCATGGGAATTCAGGGAAAATTTGAGTTGCTACTCACAAAGTAAATTCATCCCGGCAGGGCATGCATTGAAAAGTATGCTTTTCATTTACTTTAGAGGCTAACCTCCTGTCACCCCCTCCAGTGAAATTGTTGCCGTCATCTTTATTCTGTAGTAGTGCTTGAAAGCTGACGTAGTCCTACCACTTCGTGATCTACATTTTTCCTGCTCCAATCAGCTTGATGGTATTTGATATAGGCAGGAGTTTAGTCAGAAGTGCTGAGCACATGGCCAGAACAAATAATCATCATTGGGAGGCAAAAATTCTCTAGCATTCGTATTTTTCTTGAGGTATCCACAGTACCAGCACTAACTTTACACCAACTTCTAGTGTGAAGCTGCATGAATTTCAAATCGTACCTTTACGTGGTAGAGGGTCTTACTTCAGGGGTTCCTTGTAGCTGTGGCAGTTATTTCACGCTGCTAGTGAATATTTGGCAAAATCTGTTTATCGACACCACATAATAAAATTGGGCTGCTGATGGCGGCATTCATTTGTTGATGAAAACGTAACTGAAGTATCTTCTGACTGTAATGAGGCAACATTGGTGATTTTGGCTGAGCCATAATCATCACATTAAATCTCTTCCATGGAATTTTATTAACTTACCTAAGAATAAGCGACCATTTTTGTGACTGCTATAAATGTCACAAAAGACATTTTACGAATTTGGAAGCTTAAAATAATTTTGGCAAAGAAAAAAGCATGTGCAGAGCACCACTTCCGCTCTAATGAAGTGTACGTCGCTAACATGAAAGAAGTCATATCGTCAAACTCAGGAAAGCGTAATACAAATAAAGCCAGGCCATTAATACCGTTTCATACTTTCAGTGAAACAAAATTAATTCCATGTTGTTGAGGCGTTAAGGGTCTGCAAATATACAACTATGCCCTATCTATTCCGTGGAGTGAATTATTTAACTGCTTTCGTGTACACCAAGACCCATGTGAGAGGCATCTAGGCCTCACAACAAAACTTAATTTTGCAGAAGTGAGAAAAATAGGCCTTGTGTAAGCAGGAATGCACATTAGTTGCCCACGGTGCCTGTGCTAGGAAAACAGGTCGGTCGCTCCCTCGTAGCGTTATCCAATGATAATGTGTGCCAACGTGGCAGATGCGGTGATCTCGTAGCGAGTTCAGTTGGTTGTACACACGGCTAAGAGGGATAAAAATAGAATTCTAATAGTGATTTTCACAAATTAGCTGACTAGACGTGTTGAGTCTACTTATGCTTAAGACTCACGACAGCTTGAGCTCTACTGAACCTTATGCTACCGGATGGACGTCAGATCCAGTGACTTCAGAGCTTAATTGTGAGCACTTACATGCTTTTACCATCTGAATGAGCACTTATGAATGCTGCAAAGAAAGACGAACTCCTCGAAAGCAATGTGAATTGCCTTACAAACCAATGTGCTAAGGGACAGATAATTTTTGCGCTTCCTGGTTCCATACAGTTGTACCTCTGAGAAGCAATGGTCATATTAACGAAACAGAGTATGTAACTAGTCGGCAGTAAATTATCCAGTTTTGGTAGCTATTCTTGAACAAATCTTGAGTAGTTTACGACCTATGCCTTGACTTTTTTTACCGGGATATTCATTAAAAGTGCAGAAAGTGTGGGTTTCCCTACCCCAAAAAATCATTGCTATTAAAAGGCTCTGCTAAAAAGACAGCTTTCATAAAAGGATTTGATTACCAGAAACAGGTAAAGAAACGATGAAACGGCATGCACACACCCAGCTCCACACTTTTCCATTCAATAATACGAACCAATTATGGAATGTAGTGGGGTAAAAGTGACTCGGATTCAATGTGTGAATGCATTTACAGCTAGTGTGTTTGTTGAAGACAGGCTAAGGAAAATAGGTCTCAAATAATGCTTTTCATTTTTGGTATTGGACGAAATGTGGACGGCATTGAGATTTGGCGCACTAATTCAGGTGATGCATGGCATTTGGACGCATCAAAATTTCTTCAGAGTAAATGATGAACTGCACGATTCACACCTACGCCAATTGCAGAGAGATATTATTCATGGAATCTAAGGTGCTCACAAATGGAATTCACACCCCATTTCTTTCAAAGTGATAGCAACTTTCGATGAATGGTCACTAGTTGTTCTCTCCTTACACGCCATTTTGAAGTATTTGCCAGTAAAGTGCATTGTGATACGAAATGACTTTGCATTTTAACATCCGCAAAGCAATGGAAAAACATTACTCGTTAGTCATAAACTATCCATTCCTTACTCTCTACTACTAAGATCACTTCAGCTCCTGAATTCGCTGCTTGCGGTGCAATACAGATGGGGTTGGTCCTCAATATTGGTCATGTATTTTTGCTAATGGTCAAACAATTGAAGCTCAGACACTTTAACTCGACTAAACCTGATGCTGCCAGAGCACAGGATCAGTGAATTAATTGGCTTGAAATCCTATTCTTCCAAGAGATCGCTAAACATAATAACGCATGTCTCAAAAATGTACTTGTTAGACGACTACCTGTAGCATTGTTGAATGAGATGGAGTAGCTGACTCATCCTTATTCTCCTTACCCTAGGCTATTTTTCTTCAAACGACGTTTACCAAATTTCATTGGCATATGACAATCACATTGGAGATAAAATAGGCAGTTGAGAAGTGGCGGTGTCTAAGAACAGGTGTGTAGCTTTCGACTTTCCGGTGGTTTTGGAAGACCAAGACCTGTTAAATTGGGAAATAAAAACCTGCAGCCTATAGTTATGATGAGTTTCTCAGATAAAATTATTTAGGCATTTTTCGGCACTAACCAATTGTTAACACTGACAATTATGGTAACTTACTTGGCCGCTTTATTTAGTTAGTAGAATGGTTAGTATTAGTGCCGGGTTAGAAGACAAGAAAGTCCAGTTCCGGAATAAATCATTATTCCTCACAGGCAAGATCATAACACCTAGTTAAGAATGGAGTTATTTGTTTGCTTGAAGACAACTCCAGATACAATGAAGGAAGTGACACCCTATTTATGCACTCAAACACTCCTAATAACTGCGCTTTATTCCGATGCTTACCTATCGAATTTAAGCAAAATTGTACACATTATTTGGTTATGTGATATTTCCATCCGGTTTTAGTTTGAAGAATGTGTCTAGTGCCACTTTCGAACCATCAACGGTACTTACTGCAACAAGAAGTAGACACTTCAACTTGAGCTCCCACTGTTGTTAAAGTTAAGCTGCAGTTGCCTTGATATTAATGACGTTGTGTGGTGCACCCACCAACTACAGCAGTCTGATGAGGCGCTGTATGCGGGTAGAGCATTTCAATTTCATGAGATAATCACCACTAAATGTTAGTTTGTAATAAAAATAGATTTTTGTGAATCAAACGCGAGCCTGAAGCGGATAGGGTGTTTTTGCATTAGAACACACTGGTCAAACACGCATTTGAGAGGCCATTTATTTAATAATGGATTGCCACCGCTAAAGGGAAGGACAGGTCTGGCATCAAAATAACGAATTTTGTGCAACCTATCAATCGTGCACAAGTGTCTATAAATCGTGATTTACTTTGTCCTTTGATCTGGTGGGTCCATGTTAAAATGCATAGTTTCGAAGATATTACAAATACATAAGGGCAGCTGGAATCCATGTCATCGTAAGCCCAAACTTTTGGTGTACTTCCTAAGATTTTAGAGTAACGATGAGTAATTAATATTAGCTTTCAACCATTCCTAAATTCGTGGGTAGCGCAAGGGAAAATAAAGGTAAACGCAACACTTAATCAAATTTTATCTGCGTAGAGGGATGACCGGAAATCCTACCTCTATTTTCATTCATAGGAAAACCGCCTGCCACAGTAAGTACTTTTCATACCCTTCTTCAGTCCATGTAATGCTATTATGGTAGAACATTCACCGGCTCTCAACCCTCAACTCATCGATAGCTCCAAACAATGCGCACAATCACATATAAACAGTATAATTCTGAAGTTGATAGCATTTTTACTGTATAGCCATCTTCATTCGGATGAAGTGCTTACAAGCTGACGTAAGCACACCACTTACTCCTTGAATCGACAAGGTAAATGCCTCACTGTGCCACTTGTAGCTCATGAAACATTTGTCATTTTCAATAGGATCAGTAAATCAGTAGATTGAAAGCATGGACCGAGTCTTTTGAATAAATATGCGCTTCTTTATTTTAACATTGCTTGATGCTGCGTCACCATGCATCCAATCATGGGCTTATTGACAATATGTAGGACGGTTTCTAAAATGCTGGCAACCGTAGAGACCCATTCAGCACTGAATCACATAAGCAGTTTCATGTCATATTCACAGACGTGTTTATGGCCCAAAGAGGGGGTCTAGGCAAGTCAAGCTGATACAGGATTTGAAGTTACCCTACAGTTTGGTATCAAATCCATAGAAATTCTGCATGTACTTTAAGCAATCAAGAGTTGCCATCGGCGTTGTGAACTCACTTATCTGCTGCGTTCATGTATTAAATCCCCATGAAACGCACCTATAACAAGGCACTCGCAAAGCAAATTTCAACACTTCAGGTTTGTTTGAAAGTCCAAGCCTAGTCATTCCTTTTAAGCGTTGGTTGTGTTCCCCATTAATACGCTCTTGACCTGATCAAAAGCAGCGCACTGTGACAATGTAGGATAATCTTCCGTTCTGGAGATCTGAAAGGCCCTCGTACATAAACCTCTCTACTTCTTTTGGCGAAACGTGGCCTCATAAGCTGTGTATATACAAGTTCCAACATTTATGCAAATAGTGTCCAATCAACATAAAATGTACAGAAGATGCCCATTGTTCCGTCCTGTGGCCTTCACTACAACCCAGAAAATACGAGTTGCCAAGAATTTGCGACATACTTTTCCACATTAAAATACACGCCTGGCACCTCTGCAACTCTTAACAACCCTTGTGTATGGTCTTCATGATGATGTCCTGTTCGCCGTCATTTCTTGAACGTTGGGCTCTCTTCCTCCTCTTTATAAATGGCTGATTTCACGTATTCCACGTGTTCTGATGGCCATCAAATGCTCTAAATAGGCGAGACTGATGACGCACCCGGTCCGGTATGCTGCATTCGCAACTAAACAGCTAGCTATTTACCACGTGCGCACACATTGTGCCTCCTGGCTTACTCATTCGTGAGTAAAAAAACGTCTGCATTGAAGTCGCGTTCATTGAAACTTCGCCGCGGTAGCCAGCTCGACAGAACACAAGCTCACGCGCATAAACAATAGTTTATTGCAGTACCAATGAATAAGGATATAGCTACCAGAGTTCTGATACTTGACGCTAAGGGATGAACTATTAGTAAAGGATTAAACAGTTGAATACAAGTGGACTTTTGTGTTGCTATGCCTTATAAAAGTAGAGAGAGCCTGTTGATTTGCTGGGATCCTTGATCCACCTCCTTCACCCCTCGTACCTAGTCAATGCCAATATTAAAAACACGAAAGAACTAAAAACACTATTCTTGCAGGAAGGTTTATCTTTTGCACAAATTTGCAATCGGTTAGTTAAGCTACACCCAGTGGGTACAGGCCCGAATATCGGTTCACAGTTCCTAAAACTGATATTACTTCCAATGTAGCTGCAAGTTCACTGAGCCTCCCATCGCCTTACTACCCTTCAAATCTTCTGTGCATATTTTTTCACTACAAGCGGTATCACCACTTTCCGTTCTATGAGCGTACTGCCACTACCGTTGTGTGTCATTTTGGTTCACGCCGAGTGGACTGGACGCCCACTACTGACCTAAATGGCCACTAGCTCCAATGGCATAAGCTGGTATGGTCACAACATATTTGCGATAGTGGAACGTCTAGTGAAAAAGGGTGTTCAGCAACGTTGTACGCCCAAACCAAAAGTCCTCAACACTATAATTAATTTTTTGGATTACATCTTTTGAGAGACTCGCTGTGCTGCCGCACCTTACCAAATGTTACGTCATTAATTCGAGAAGCACTCACTGCCTGTGAACCAACACCACACTCGTAGAGCAGAGAGTCTCGAATGGCACAAGTGCTTTAAAGTAGGCAGAACATTGCAGCAAGCACAATAGGAAGAACTACTTATTTTGCACACTTTATAAAGCACTCTTATTTGAAATGCTGATGATGAAAAAAGGTTTGACATTACAATATTTGCTAAGCGAAGGAACAAATAGTAAGCCATCAAGTTGTTGTTCCCTCCTCAATTCAGTGGCACCAATTCAAAACTGCAATTCTTTGTTGATGGTGCAGTGCAGATGGGGTGAAAGCTCACTACTAGCAAAAATTTCCTGCTTAGTTCAACTACTTGAGGTAAAGATTTTTAGTTCTACTAACTCCCTACACTAGTGGAGCATGGGATCCGCAACTTATTTGAAATGAAGTCCTTTACCTAAATGGGAACACCCCACTTCGTACAGCTTGATTCATAGGTGTATTTGTGAACTAATTACCCTGTCCCTGTTCTTCGTATTTCCATAATGGGGCTTCCTTAAGCGATGTTCACCAACTTTTCTCGACAAAAGACGGGCAGATGGGAAGTAGAAATGGAATAGAAGTGGATGAGTGTGGAGCAATCCCAGTGAAGTTTGAACATTTGACTTTGTGGCCAAAGTCATTACAGTTTGTGGTTCCTATTATTTCCAGGGATAAATTATTGCGGAGATATTCTGCAGTTACAAATGCTGTGTAACGTAAACCCCAACGGAATATTTGGCGGCCTTAGTTATTCAGAGGAACGAGTAATTTTTACTGGATTAGTAATCAAGGAGGTCCAGTTAAGAAATAAGCTTTATCCCAAGCATAGTGCTGCACCGATACTAATGGCAGATCATATCACCTGATCAATCAATGGTGGAGTTCTTTGCTTTCCTGCCAGCGAATCGTTGAAACAGCGAAGATTGTGGTGTTTCATCAATGCACTCGCACATTAACTCATGTATTCTGAGTAGATAAGCTCTAATTCAAAGCTTGAGCATCAAAATTCTGTAAGGTCGTACAAGTTGAGTCGCTTAATGTTTCTCTTCGGATCCGGTTCAAAGATCGTATTCATTGGCGGAATGCCAACAACATTAACGCCATTTTCGGCGCATGGTTTTGACACGAGAAGCGGAGGGTTCCACTTTATGGTGGAAATATTGTACTCCTACCGATGACACTAACAGTAGGCGTTGGAATTACACCTAGATATTATTTCGCTGATATAGACGGTTTGTGCGATATTCAGGCTGCAGTGAAGAAAACGCAGATGAAGTAACAACGATACAACAACAAATAAGTATAGAGCGGCCTCCTCTCAAAATCCTTCTACAGCCATCATTATGGCAACTATTGGTGCTTTTTTACTGGCCCAAATGAGGAGCAGCACCATCGAAGAAGATACTTGTTGCGTTTGATAACAATGACAATTTCAGAAGTGACTTATGTCTAATACCTATGTCTACCTATGCCGTAATAAAGAAGAAGTAGAAGAAAAAGACTCCATTAAAATTTGCAGGTTTAAATTATCTAACCTATTTATTTTCCACGTAGATCCCTAAGTCTTTAGTGCTTACCGAAAAACTGGACATAAAGTATGACATCAAATTAATTTATACTTTAAATAAAATTGCGGGTATTCATAGAAGTAAATTAGTTCACTCTTTATTACCATTAAAAGAATTGCAAGTTTCTTTGCAAATCACACCTCTCGGAAGCAGGTCCAATTTATAAGCAAATGAATTAATAATTCAAAATGTCTTACCCTTCTCAGTTCTGGTAGTATAATTACTATGGTGGTAAAAGTTATCATGTAATCTTTGATTGTTGACCTAGGCAGTAAGGAGCATGCAAATACTTGCCTATACGTGAGGTTCTAACATTTTGTTATTATCACCCGTATGCCCCCTTACTAAATACAAGTGTCAATAAGTTTTTAGGCTTAAGTCAGATGAGGAAGAATTTTTGCTTGGTATTTTGTATAGGTATCCAACCATCTATTAGGGGAGTAAGAGCCAATTTGATATTATTTAATATTCCATATAGCACCTTAACAAAATAGATTCAAGAAAATATTTTAGCCTTATAAGCATTGGGATATTCATGTTTAGGTGGTTATATTTACCTCTGCCATAATGCATAAAACATTGCCGTTTGCAGTCCAAGCACTAATTATAGATAAAGAGGAAATTTTAGTACCATTTTAT